>NW_021681161.1:20345-20514 GCF_001412515.2 Diachasma alloeum
ATCATTTCCAAGCAAAATTAGCGAATCGAAAAATCGACCGATTACAAAGCTTCCATTCGGAAGCAAAAATATAAATGGGGCAAAATGGGTCTGTTTACTATTTCCCAAATTGACTCTCCCCTCTCCATCATTAAGAAAATAATGGGGCAAAATGGGTTTGTTTGTCATC
>NW_021681161.1:21091-37038 GCF_001412515.2 Diachasma alloeum
CCGCCGACTCGATAATTTAACACTGGCGCCATCTCGCGGCATTCTCCCATCTGAACTTCTTTACCACACAGCACACCATCAATAATTTCTCCTAATTATACAAAATAACCTATTAATGGGTATTAATTGAGATCAATTGTTTGTCTATCAGTATTTAAATAATTTTTTGATTATATTCCAATAATTTTTGGCCCATTTTTCGCCTTAAAATGACATCCATGCACATCCATGCTAGATCCATGCTGCATCCATGCTACAACATGGATGTACCATGGAACCTCAATCGCCAGGGTGGAGAATTAAATTCCCCCTCAATCGATCCCCGTTGCATCCCTTAATCTCTGTAACAAAAAAATAAAAACTACGGCAAAGTCATGGGCCAGTGAGGAAAATAATTTTCTTCTCGGCGCATGGTGACTTTTCACCATTCGCCCCCGAATTAAAAATTCACTTCTCCGCTCTTAATTGAGATTAAGGGATGAAAAAAGAGTAGTTCGATGGAGAATGAAATTCCCCACCAACTAACCCTCTTTTATCCCTTAATCTCTGTAAAAAATGGAAGAAACTGTCATGGAAATAACAGCGCAGTAAGAAAAATAATTGTTTTACGGCGCACAGTGCCTCCCGGTAATTAAAAATTTACCTCTCCCTTCCTAATTGAGATTAATAAGGGATGAAGAAAGGGCAGTTCGACAGAGAATTAAATTCACCATTAATTAACTTTCTTTCATCCCTTAATCTCTGTAACAAAAAAATACAAACTACGACAAAAGTCATGGGCCAGTGAGAAGCATGATTTTCTTCTCGGCGCACAGTGATTTTTCACCATTCGCCCGCGAATTAAAAATTTGTCTTCCCCCTCCTAATTGAAATTAAGGGATGAAAAAAAGGCTATTTGACGGAGAACTAAATTACCCATCAATGAACACTCTTTCATCCCTCAATCTCTGTAAAAAATGGAAGAAACTGTCAGGGAAATCACAGCGCAGTAAGAAAAATAATTGTTGTGCGGCGCACAGTGACTCCCGGTAATTAAAAATTCACCTCTCCCCTCCTAATTGAGATTAAGGGATGAAAAAAGAGCAGTTCGACGGAGAATTAAATTCTTCATTAATTAACCCTCTTTCATCCCTTAATCTCTGTAACAAAAAAATCCAAACTCCGACAAAAGTCATGGGCCAGTGAGAGACATGATTTTCTTCTCGGCGCACATTGACTTTTCACCATTCGCCCGCGAATTAAAAATTCATTTCTCCCCTCCTAAATGAGATTCAGGGATGAAAAAAGGGCACTTCGACGGAGAATTAAATTCTCCATTAATTAACCCTCTTTCATCCCTTAATCTTTATAACAAAAACATAAAAACTGCCTTGAAAGTCAGGGGCCAGTAAGAAAAATAATTGTTTTGCGGCGCACAGTGACTCCCGGTAATTAAAAATTCACCTCTCCCCTCCTAATTGAGATTAAGGGATGAAAAAAGAGCAGTTCGACGGAGAATTAAATTCCCCATCAATTAACCCTCTTTCATCCCTTAATCTCTGTAACAAAAAAATATAAACTGCCATGAAAGTCATGGGCCAGTGAGAAAAATAATAGTTTCGCGGCGCACAGTGACTCCCGGTAATTAAAAATTCACCTCTCCCGTCCTAATTGAGATAAAAGGATGAAAAAAGAGCAGTTCGACGGAGAATTAAATTCTTCATTAATTAACCCTCTTTCATCCCTTAATCTCTGTAACAAAAAAATCCAAACTCCGACAAAAGTCATGGGCCAGTGAGAGACATGATTTTCTTCTCGGCGCACATTGACTTTTCACCATTCGCCCGCGAATTAAAAATTCATTTCTCCCCTCCTAAATGAGATTCAGGGATGAAAAAAGGGCACTTCGACGGAGAATTAAATTCTCCATTAATTAACCCTCTTTCATCCCTTAATCTTTATAACAAAAACATAAAAACTGCCTTGAAAGTCAGGGGCCAGTAAGAAAAATAATTGTTTTGCGGCGCACAGTGACTCCCGGTAATTAAAAATTCACCTCTCCCCTCCTAATTGAGATAAAGGGATGAAAAAAGAGCAGTTTGACGGAGAATTGAATTCCCCACCAATTAACCCTCCTTCATCCCTTAATCTCTTTAAAAAATGGAAGAAACTATCAGGGAAATCGCAGCGCAGTAAGAAAAACAATTGTTTTGCGGCGCACAGTGACTCCCGGTAATTAAAAATTCACCTCTCTTCTCCTAATTGAGATTAAGAGATGAAAAAAGGGCAGTTCGACGGAGAATTAAATTCTCCATTAATTAACTGTCTTTCATCCCTCAATCTCTGTAACAAAAAAATTAAAACTCCCATGAAAGTCAGGGGCCAGTAAGAAAAATAATTTTATCGCGGCGCACACTGACTTTTCACCATTCGCCCGCGAATTAAAAATTCACTTCTCCCCTCCTAATTGAGATTAAGAAATGAAAGAGGGTTAATTGATGGGGAATTTAATTCTCCGTCGAACTGCCTTTTTTTCATCCCTTAATCTCAATTAGGATGGGAGAGGTGAATTTTTAATTACCGGGAGTCACTGTACGCCGCAAAACAATTATTTTTCTTACTGCGCTGTTATTTCCATGACAGTTTCTTCCATTTTTTACAGAGATTAAGGGATAAAAGAGGGTTAGTTGGTGGGGAATTTAATTCTCCATCGAACTACTCTTTTTTAATCTCTTAATCTCAATTAAGAGGGGAGAAGTGAATTTTTAATTCGCGGGCGTATGGTGAAAAGTCAGCGTGCGCCGAGAAGAAAATTATTTTTCTCACTGGCCCATGACTTTGCCGTAGTTTGTATTTTTTAGTTACAGAGATTAAGGCATGCAACGGGGATCGATTGAGGAGGAATTTAATTCTCCATTACACCATCTGTGTTTCATTCCTTAATATTAATTAACCAGAAAATGAATCACCTGAAAAACATTGAGAACATGTTGAGGACGAGGAGGGCATAAATTCCACTCCAAAACTATTCCTGTGACAGCGGGACTGCTACTGCCGAGTTACCCGCAGAGGCAGTTCGCCCAGCCGTCAGATTCGACCGTGGCGCCATCCCTCCGATGGGGTCGAACTATTTTTCGCTTGGGGTCACGGCAACCCCGAGATCTGAGCCTCTACTCTAATCAATCCTCTTTGGACTATACCGTCAGTACAGAATCATTGAACTGAATGCAATTATTAAATTAAATGGAAAGTGAAAAACAAAAAAACATTGGAGTGGAAATTCGTAATGAATTTATTGATAAAAAACCGTACCGTAAATTTTATTTATAAAAATCACGTTATTAACCATTCAATTAAGTTTAAACTATTCGTTGAGATTACTTATAGTTTCATTTTAAATATAAAGTTTAAACTACAAAATTAGTGATAGTAATTGTATCTAGCCAAAAATTATAATACCAAACTTATGTTCTCAGGAGTATATCCAAATGTATTCGTAGGTTAAGTTTTCTCTGTGTGGGACGAACTCTTAGAGGATGAGCCCAACTGTGAAGCCAATGAAGGATGGCATCATCGATGATGGTAATCACTTTTCATCGCAGTCATCGTCATTTTATAATTATTGTGTATTGATACCATGTCATTAAAAAATTGTACTTATCGATTCTGTCAGAGGTATCGCAATCTTTTGATAAAAAAACTTGGAGACATTCACGGATGTCAACATAATAAATACTGCCAAATGAATATTTGATCAATACAACTATTGAATAACTATACAGTGGATGTTGCGGAGAAGCCATAAAAGTAAAATATTGCATTTGAGATTATTCAATTTGCATTATTATTTTTTTGTAGTGAGGAAGAATTATTATTCATGTTCATCTCCCAAGTAATAATTTCTAGTTTCTATCAATATTTTGATATTTTATGTGTTTTTTAGATGATGAATTCGTGTGGCAAGACTATCTGGATGCTACTGAGACAACAGAAGTTCCGCAGATCAATTTTCCTCACGTTGAATTGACTCTGCAGAATGGAATTGAGATTGGAATGTCTTTGGAGGTTCCAACTTCTAAGGGCGATAAGCGGAATGCTTCTTATTGGATAGCAACGATTGTGATGGCCTGTGGACCTCTTTTAAGGCTTAGGTACTTTGGTGGTGATGACAGATCATTGGAGTTTTGGTTTAACTTAACGAAAGAGGCTGCCCACGAGTTGGGATGGTGTGTGAGAAACAATAAGATATTGGAGCCACCTGATGCTGTGATGCAGAGATCGCCAGATTGTTTGGAGATGTTGCCAGGATTTTTGCTGACTGCCAAGTCCGTTCCATATGAATTCCTAAGTGGAGTAAGTAAAAACAACTCAAAATTAAGCGAAATAAATTTCTGGGAGCGATGGAATATGACAGCGTGAAAAACATGGCTACAGAATAAAAATAAACCTATCTTAAATATTCTGCTGAATATTTTTCTTCACCAATTATATCGCTGCTCATTAATATTCATATATTACTGTATTCGTATTTTCTCGTAGTTTTTAATAGAATCGTTAATTTCGTCGAAGAACAATTTAGATTTTCTAAGTATCGTTCAAATGATTGAGCATGATAAAACGGGAAAAATTCATGCCGCAATTTCAAATTATCAACTGATCATTGTGCATCAGGTCTGGGGTGTTAATGAACTTTTGATACATCTTTGTATCCGATAAGGAATTACTTCATCCAAATTTCGTTGCTCCAATCCAACTCCTTTAGTATTTTTCGTCACTGTGGCGAAGGAAATTTTTTAATACGACGTTCGTGAGCGACTTTTCAGCACGCGCAGCATGCGTGAAATGAGGCTGCAGGAGCTGAGTGACAAAAAGATTATACTTGGATGGAAATTTTTCTGACCTTCATGTGCTTAAAAAAACACAATTTTTTCGAAAACATTCCAAATAAAAAACAAGTATATTTTTTGTCCGATATGATTTTTACGGTGAAATCCAGCTTTTCTCTCTCAAACGTGGAAAATTATTTTTATGATCTTCTTTTCTTAGTTTTTTCGTAATTTTTGCTTCCGAATGGAAGCTTTGTAATCATTTATTTTTAAGACCTTCTCATATTGCTTGGAACTGATGTAGAATGTGATATGATGTTTTTAGGAAATGTGTGTTATGTCAGTATGTGTGTGGGTATTTTTCGGAATTTTTGAACAAATCTTCACGAAAAAAGGAGTGAAGTCGATGTTAAAAATCTGAAATTTTGTGCAATAATTGGAATTGTTTAGGAGCACAGCTGGGCGGAATTTCAACTCCATCGGTCAAGTAGTTTTTGAGATACAGCAATTTCTCGAAACTAGCGCCGCCGCGGCCGCGACGTTCATGCCCTTTCATTATTCTGTTTCTCATTTTTTCCTTGTGTTTCTTACAAAAATTAATGATTCATCATCGGCTTAGTAAACTGAGTGTTAAGATTAATAGACACAATGTTTATCGGTTCATCACCTGTTTAATTTCAATATTTCAATAAGTCATTCACTATTTCTGAATTTCTGTGCTCACTGAATGATGTTCTAACTATAATTATAATTAAAATACTATTCAGAGTGCGAAACAATTCTTAAAGTTCTCACAAACCAGAATTGGTTTGTGTTCACCACCCCTATCATTCTCGTTTACACCATTTCAAAATAATTTAATTATTTTTGCTGGAAAAATAATATGACCGATTCTGATGCTCATTCGCTAATTCGGAGTATTTTCTTCTCATTCACAATCTTTTACACAAATTTGTTCAACGATGCCATGAACTTGAAACTTTGGTGAAACATCTGAAATTTTTTCAAATTCTCTATGGAATCCTGAAATTCTTGTGAATTTTGCTTAGAAAACGTGGAAATTTAGGTGAAATTATGTTCTCAGATTTTTCAAATTATGTTCTTCTTTCCCATTTGAATCAATCAGAGTAGAGTAGTTGGGGTCACGTGGCTCCTTCACATCAGTTTTCTTTGGTAGATTCCGCGTTTTCCTACCAATTGTTCTCCTATGGTTTATTCAAAAACTCTAATATTTGAGAGATACTGAAAATTTGTTCTAATTTTCGAAAAATTCGTGGATTTTTTTGATTTTGTTCAAGAAAATCTCATAATTGTTTTAAATTCTGTGGAAGCTCGAATCATTTTACATTCCGACAATTTTCTGATTTTTGAGGGAACTTGTAAACCTCCTGAAGGTTCCTATAGTTCTTGTTATTATTATTATTATTAATTTATTAATTTGTTTAGACTATACATGTCTTGTACAAATGAGGGTTCAGGCCGACATTGTAAATATATGTCACATTTTGTTCGTTTTTATCATTCCGCGTTAGTGAGAGACGACTCAATTTGCAGGAAAAAGACTTGACAAAGTAATTTGACTGAAGTTGAAGATATAGGGTAGTTTAAGTGTCTGACTTCAAGCCCTAATATCCATACTACTTCTATTATTTTACCTTATTTTAGTTAACCTATTATTTATATTTCAATTCCTCATAATTGATCACTTGAAGTTATGTCTGACTTATCAATATTTCCGAATTTTGCTTGCTTTACGTAGGAATGTATAGTGCGATAATGTGTGATCTAGATGTGGCGTTCAGTAATGTGAGATTGGAGTCCACCGTGCCATTGAAATACGGGACTATCGTGCACAAAGCTCTCCTCTCGTTATTTAGCTCAGCACATTCGTTCAGAAAATGAAAGAACATGTCATTTACGGGTTGCGCGCATTTCTGGCAGATGGACTCCAGTCCCAGCTGTATTTCTATTTCTTTCCCTCGTATGGAACAGGCTCTTCCGTTCGGTAACATTCTACATTGAATTATTGCATTTATGATATGTGTTGGAAGTTGGAGTTTCAGGTAAGGTTGAAGACCTTCCTTAATGTCCAGATACGGATAAATCCGAAGGGAAGAGCGTGCCAGTCTCCGTTTTAGTTCAATATTCGCAGCAGTCTTGATACTTTACACAAATATCAGAGAGATACATATTGAAGTTATCAGTATTTATCAAGTCTTTTAACGAGTACTCAGAGCAGCTACTAATTTTACTTGACAATTGTTTGCACCAGTTATATTTATCAGGAATATTGGGATTGTTCGATGTTTGTAAGAGTTGATCGAAACACATTTTAGGGTATCTAGAATCATCCATTTTGAGGATTTTTCCTAACCAGTTTAACGTTCTTTTCATCATATCGTGGGTAAGAGGAATTGCGCCGACCTCGAGTCTCAGAGCGTAATTCGCAGTGCTTCGCGGTAAATTAAACAATTTTTTATAGAAAAATGATTGAATTTTGTCTATTTCCTCAAAGTATCTCAATCCCCATACTTCTACTCCGTAAAACATGATACGTGTTGCTAGAGACTTGAAGATATATTTTTTAGGCCACCAGGTGTCCGAACGAGTTTGATGTAATATATTAAGTACAACGCGGATCGCACTTTGAGTCGGGGTCTTCGCTTTCAATAATTGGGGTTCAAATAGACTTGACGTTGTGAAGATGCAGCCTAAGTAACAGTAGTGTTTCACAATTTCAATAGGTTCGTTTCTGTACTTCACAACAGAATACTTCTGCGCTCGACCCCTGTGCATGATAAGAATTTTGGATTTGCTCGTGTTTACCTGCAGATGGCAGCGCTTGAAATAATCCGAGAGGATATCAACTTTCCTCTGCATATCAAATTTATTTTCGGCGAGGACAACAAGGTCATCCGCATATGCAATGCAAATGACCTCGTGTCGGTGACCCACAGATAAACCCCGAGCACCCCTTTCAACTAGAAATTTTTCTAAATTACAGAAAAAAAGGGAGAAGAGAAGGGGGCTCAAAATCTCTCCTTACAAAACTCCCTCAGTTATGTCCACCGGATCTGAGCAGCCGTACTGAGTCCTAACTGATAATCGTGCATTATCGTATAAACTTCTAACCGTGTTGTTCAATTTAGAATTCATGCCGAGAGAGAATAGCTTCTGCCATAACAAATGATGATTTATTTTGTAAAAAGCTTTAGTGAAATCAATGGAAAAGGCAAAAACTTTCATCCCCGGTTGAGATAAATGTATTTGTGCAATCGAGGAACGACTTTAAATGTTATCTATACAACCTCTACTCCGTCGAAAACCCGATTGAAATTCCTGTAGGATCTTATTAACTGCTGCCCAATCATACAACCGCGAGTTTAAAATTTGTGTGAAAATCTTTGCGGTGCTGTTCACCAGCGAAATACAGCGGTAGTTTTGAGGATCCTCCATACATCCTTTTTTATGTAACATAGTTGCAAGCAATATTGACCAGTTTTCCGGTACTTTCTCTTGATCATATATTTTATTGAATAGTACTTCTAAAAATAATATCAAGTTACTAGGAAGATGCTTTAGAAAGTAATTCTCTACGTTATCCGGGCCTGGAGTTTTACCACCTTTGCACTTATTCAGACTGGCTAGAATTTCACTATTCTCTATGGGCTTATCTAGCAATGGATTTTCGTTTCGACTGAGAAAGAGACGAAGGGAGTGATGCTCACGCTGAGGGTATTGATTTCTGAGGGAGTTCTGCCATTTTTCAGGACGAATTCGATCCACTTTTACAGATTGGGGACGAAACCTGTTTGCAGTCTTCCAGAATGATCTTAGGTCACTGCAGTCGCTAAACAATTGTGTAATTTTTAACCGGTATCGTTCTTCTTCTTCACTTTTAATTTTTCTATAGTCGGATTTGGCTTTTACTAAATTGTCTATATCTTCTACATTACGAAACAGATTTTTTTTACATTTTCTTGTACATTTCCTGACTAGCTTTTTCTGTTTTTCACAATGAAAATTGTACCATGGTTTTTTGAACGAAGATTTTTTCCCGGAGCTTCTCGAGATCCTCCCTGCCTCTCCAGCGCATCTGTGGATTGCATTTATCAGACTACTATTCATTGTATTGACGCAATCCCCGACTGTTCCTACTTCTGGTGCATACATCATTTTCATTTGATATTCAGTTAGGGATTGGTAGTTCCATTTTAATCTTACCAAATCATGGCTGGAGATACTGACATGGTCATCGTGAATCGTTATGTTTGTTTCAATGAGTATTGGCATGTGATCGGAGTTTGAAGGTAGGTCGAGCACCGGAAAATTTTCAACCAGAGGTAGGGAAAACCAATTCCCGATTCCGAAATCAATTATACTATGTGATTTGTTACGACCAAAGAAAGTGATTTGACCCGGGGTATCATCTGGATACCGTCCATTCAGAATAATTAATCCCTGATCCGTCAAAAAATCCCTGAGATTGTCCCCACGTTCGTTTGAATCGGGTAGCAACATGTTTCTCGTGCTTTCAAGATTATCACATTCGACCACTAAGCAATCTTCAGCCGGTGTGCTTCGACCTACCTGTGCGTTAAAAACTCCTATAATAAAGCTAGGAGATAGCGGGCCTCTCTCCTGAATTATTGTGAGGATTTCTTCGAGGGAGACTAATGATTGCGCTATCGGATTTTCATGGTGAAAGTAACATGCAGTGATAAAAAATCAATGGAAGCTGTACTTAGTTTGATGAGAATGAGATCCCTATTAATTAACAGTGTTTGATACTTATAAATATTTCTATTCGATGCAACTATGATTCCGCCATTAGCGCGCCCTGTCTTCTTGTCCTCGTCCTTCGTCGCCAGTGCGTAGATGACATCATAATCCTTCAACCAAAATGGAGTTGATTTTAGTGGGTGAGTCAACCATGATTCGGTGAAACACAAGACATCCGCTGGAGAAATTTCGGGTGTTATTTCCCAGGTATTTTTGAAACCAGAGGAGTTCCAGTGGATGATGTATAGCTGAGAACTCGTTGCAGGCTTCGCAATTAGTTGCTGATNGGGGGGGGGGGGGGGGGGGAAGGTTTGCTGCTCCGGCGATTGGATGATTTGATTTGGTTGCTACGTAGCAGACGGTAGACTGACCGAGTTACTTCTAGTGACCCGAGGAGTGACGGGAGCACCAGTGAACCCCTTCGTAGCGGTGCGATGCTGCGTCAACAACTCCTGCTTTGAGGAAGTGTCCGAGTGCTGGCTTGCGTTGGAAGTTTTCTTCTGTCTTATCGATTTTGATTTTGAGTTTGGCTGTATTCTGTGCGTTGACAAATACGTCAGATCTGTTGGTATTACGAGGAGTTTTAGGAGTGACGGTAATGATTAGGTCTTCAGTCTCTTGTATCTTACTGTTCACATCAAATGATTTACACTGGTTCATAATTTGTGATACTTCAGACCAGCTCAATATCTTTTTCCCCTCCCACAGCTGGTAGTCCCTAATTTTGGCATCAATGTTGCCTTTATTAAGGTCGTATCTGAGCTGAAGGAGGTTCCTCTTTAATTTCCTTTCATCCATGGGTCTGTCATTGTCTATGGCAATGTTTAGTTTCTTGAGCTCGTCGAGTTTATCGTAAAACTCCTTTTTCCATCGCGGGGCGATGAACTTGATTAAGATAGGTCTCGTCTTGTTTACCATCAACTTGCCAAGTCTAGCTGCCCACCCAATGCTGACGTCAGGGACCTTGATACCTGCTTTGTTGATTATTTCGTGCACTGTATCAATTGCCCGTTGCCCATTAGTTTCACGTACCCGAAATAATAGCAGATTACAGGCCCGATTCGACTGTTCCAGTCGATCGATTTTTTCCTTCAACTGTCCAATTTGAGTAGATAACTCCACAATTTTTCCTTCCTGCTTCGATTGCTTTGATTGCAGCAGTTTCATGTCTTCATGGGACACCTTCTGTGCATGCTTGATATCCTTAATATCCCTTTGGCTGGATATCAAGAGTTTATACATCGGGTCTATTTCATTCATTTTCACTCTTATGCTCCTTAACCTTGATATCACACAGTCCATTCACTCGCTTACTTACACCCTGAGTCACAGTAAAACGTTGAAAAACCTTGTTTGATCACTATGCACTAATTACCGTAATCGCTTCACTATATCGTGACTAATAATAATAAGCTAGACGTGAGAACGATAAAATTACACTATTTAGTCTGATTTGGTGAGGTCGTGTGGCTCGGAGCTCCCGAAAACACGTCTGACCCTGACAGCAGTCGGACTCTCTCTCGAGGTTCCTATAATTCATCCCCTATCCATTCTATTTGAAGTGGATTTTGTAAAGTTAAAACACATCGTCACGAATTTCCTAAAATCTTAATCTTCCTGGTCTTAAGTTAAGACTCTTAACCGTTTTGGCTTTGCATTGTTATCTCAGTCAAACTGGAAGGCTCCTTTTTCATATTCGCTAGCGCCGCCATGGCCGCGACGCTGATTCCCTTTCCTTATATTTTTTAAATATTTTTTTCATTGTATTTCTTTCAAAAATGAATGATTCATCATCGTCTTATTATACTGAGTGTTAAGATTCATGAAAATAATGCTTATCGGTTGATCACCTGTTCAATGTCAGTATTTCAATAAGTGATTTACTAATTCTGAATTTCTGTGCTCCTTGAATGAGGTTCTAACTATAATTATAATCAAAATTCGATTCAGAATACAAAACAATAATTAGTGAATTTCTTAAAACTCAGAATTTTTTAGTCCTCGCCGCCGCCTTGACTCTCCTTTACACCTTTACAACAGCAGTCAACTATTTTTCTGGAAAAATTATAAGCCTGATTCTGATGCGCTTTGGCTAATTCGGAGTATTTCTCGTCATTCACGATTTTTCCTTTTATTTTATTAGATATTATAGGACTCAAAACTTGAATCATAAATCATCTGAAATTTTTTCGAATTCTCCATAAAATTCCGAAATTTTTATCAATTTTTTTTCAATGTTTGTGAAATTGTTGAGAAAATTCGATAAATTTCTCGAATTTTTTAAGTTCTGTTCGAGCTTGTAACTCTTTCACATCGGTTTTATTTGGAAAATTCCACCTTTTTCCTATTAATTGTTCTCCCATTGTCTATTCAAAAATTCTCTGATATTTAAGAGATACCCTCATAATTATTTTGAATCCTCCGGAAAACTGTTGTATCATCTTACATCCGGAAAAAACTGACTATCCTCTGAATATCATCTCATGTTTCCAGCACAAAATTGAAAATAAAAAGTTGAAATGACATTGTGACTTCTGCACCATCCTTTTTCGTTAAGGGGTAACGGAACCGACCACAAAAAGACGTTTACCAAAAACAAGTTTTCTTGGATTCTATGCAATGAGAATCAATGAAACTTTTTCCCCGTATTGAGAGTAGCGGAACGTATCGCTCTCTTCTCATGCTTTTCTTATTTATGCAAAAAAAATTGCAAATTATTTAACAGCAAGGACCAGGGCAAGGCCGACGCCATTTTATTTGTAGGAATCTGCCAAGTTATGGTAGAAAAACCGATTTTTTGTAGATTTTTCTTAGCCGATGGCTATTTCCATGAGAAGAGAGCGATCAAGGGAGGTCCAAGGCAGAGGTTTTGAGTACAAAAACGTACTTTTGTTGCATAATTTTCGTAAAAACTTGTTAATGATGACTGGGTGGTATCCAGGAGGTAACATGTCCTGTACAGTGCACCAATTGTAAGAGGGAAGTACTTTTACGAGTCAGAAGATAGAATGTTTCCATACCATTATTATTTATTTATATCCATTTATTTATATTTTATGGGCTTTTGTACTTTTCACTTACAAAATCCAAAAAACCACGGGAACCTGCAATACCGATAGGGGGGACCCCTAACCTCTGCGTGCGACGGGTTCCGTTACCCCTTAAGGCCCGTATGGAGGGATTTTTTTCCCGAGTGGCGATTTTACGCCCCCTCCCCCCCACTTTGCGGTCAAAGCAAGAAGCTTTATCCCAACCATAGCTATGTCGCTAACTGCGGGAATGGCAGGAAACCAGGGTAACATATAAAAGTGGGGTTTGGAAGGGGCCCCGCAGTTTTTGTTTCTTATTCTTTCCGTGTTTATTTTTTCCGGTAAATCTTCTCATGTTTCCTATGAAGTTTTCGCGAAATACTTCCGATTTTCGAGAGAATTCTCCGGTTTTTGAGAAAATTTCGGAAAATTCTCCAGTTTTCGAAAGAATTATAAGGATATTTAGAGTTTTCAAACAAAATTCGAGGAAATTCTAGAGTGTCCGAGCACGTTCGAGAAAATTTTTAGGTTTTCGAGAAAATTTTCCTATTCTCTGGAAAATTCAAAGAAATTCCCCAGTTTTCTAGACAATTCCAGAAAAAGCTTGGGCTTTCGAGACACTTCTAGATAATTCTTAGGTTTTCGAGAAAATTCTAGGAAAATTCTCCGGTTTTTGAAAAAATTAGAGGGGGGTGGGGTAATATGGACATCCGGGGTAAAATGGACAATCAAAAATTTGCAAAAAAAATTTTTTTTTCAAAATTCAAATTTTCGAAAATCGTTTCATTGGGCATTATGGACACCTGATAAATCTGTATGGACGGGACTAAAATGAACACTCAAAACATTTTCAATAATTGATTTTTAAAAATCGCTTTTTGGCAAAGTCCACAACAGAAATTATTCAAGAGTGGGGTAAAATGGACATCCGAAAAATTTGGTCCTATCCAAAAATAAAGAAAATTTTTACAAGACATTTTCCAACAGAATCGTATCGGTATCTTTTTATAAAGAAAAATTGGAGTTGGGAAAGATATTAACAAACAAACTTCGACTCTATTAAATTTTACATTGAAGTTTGAAATATAAAGTAGCTTTGAATTTCCTGTTTTACTCGTGAAATAACTTTGAAATTATTAATTTTTGTATCAATGATCAATTGCACGCCCTAAACATTTGAACTTTTGACCATTTGTGAAATTTGTAAGATGGCTACTTTTCTACTCACAGAGGAAATCGAGATACGCGGTAGCGTATCAGCCAAGAAAAGTTTTGACCGACTGAGCAAAACATCAGGTTTGTCCGACTGAGCAAAACATCAGGCCGGGAGCACCACGTATCTATACACGACAGAACTTCCCCCTCCACTACCTCTAAATGATTTACATTCGGTATAATGAAAACGGGACGACAAATCGGGAAAGTGTCATTAGTTACATTATATAAATCGCCTATGAGCTTTTCAACGGTGTAACTAGGTATTTTTTGGATTAACAGTAAAAAAGATAGGCGCATGGCAGCGAGTTGATATTCACATTCTCGCGATTCACATTATAAAGCGTGAGAATCAAGTTGTAACGTTGGCAGCGCCGGTCCAACTGAACTTCATATCTAACGTTGAAGTGTTGCCACCAGTGCATTTGAATGTGGGTTGTGATGTTGTTATGAAGAACCACAGAAAATGTTCTTCTTCATGTTAAATCACTTATTAGAATGAAACGGAAAATCAACTCGGTGTTCTATTTTGTTTTCTCTCGTCGAAAATTCGAATTTCATCTCGCCATATCTATATTCATATGCGGACCTCGGACGTAAGGGTAGTTTATGCACTGTTTGTGAGGTTATCGGTTTATGTTTGGAATGTGACAAAAGGGAGATGTGTCGAAAATATTGTGTGATCAAGTATTAAATGTCCGTGAATAGTTAAATTCGAAAAGAAAATATTTATTTTTCTCCGAGTGTAACAGAAAATGTTTTCATTCCGTGGGAAAAAATTCTCTAAATTAAGTGACAGTGAAATGCGAACAATTTTGTGATTATTTAGAAAAAATTAACCATCTAATCACCAACCATGACCATGTTATTCTAATTCGTTTATTTATTATTGTGGAGCCTATCTAAATTATTGTGAATAAGTTGATTTGGTAGGCGGAAAAAATAGACTAGGAAAAAACAGTCCACACACCTAAAACGTACTAAAACCCATCCAACTTGAAAATTTCCTTTTTTTTAAATCATTATTTTACATCGCTTCGACCCGGTTAGGGTATACTGCGATGATGATCAAGACTTTAAATGGTTAGATCGCACCATTCTACTGCGGTTTCACAAGCGAAAGGTTTCGCATGTGAGGCAACGAATTTACCCACTGCGCCAAGCCACCCGGATCGAGATACGCGATAGCGTATTGGGCCAAGTCGCGCCTCATAACCTCAAAACAACAAAACGATAATTATTCGATAATTTATATTAATCATCACATGAAAAATACATAAATTTTATGAAAAAAAAGAGGCACGACTCAACAAAACGACGAGAGCTACCAAGTATCTATACGCGACACAACTTCCCCTTCCACTACCCTCAAATGATTTTCCATCAATTAATGAAAAATGCGCCCACGTAGACGAAAACTGTCCTTAGTTACACTATATAAATCACTAATCCGCTTTCCACTGATGCAATTATTAATTTAATCCGTTCCATATTTACGAAGGTATGCACATAGCAACGAACTGGCATACACATTTTTCGCATTTCCATTATCTTCTAAACGAAAACGGTCACACTCAAGCCATTGAGTTGGCAGCGCAACTCGAATTTTCACTTTCGCATGCAGGAATTGCCAACAGTGTTCTACGTTGCATAGTGCCATGGAGAATAGAGGGAAGAAGGCCAAACGGCGGCTGGTGGGACCCCAAAGATCATGTGACGCAGCATGTAGTACCGTTTGATTCCGATGGTGGTGGTAGTAGTCACTCGCGTGGTAAAACAGATCATTAGAATTGTAACATTCATCCTACTGAAAATTTCATTCCTTGTTTGTGCAACAATTTGACGATATTTGATGGATTATGCGGGATTGGAATACAATAAATATACACACACTATTAACGCGTCAAAGATTTATTCAGTAAAGCACGTCACTCGTCTCGCGTCTAGCGTCCAACACGTCTCGTACAGGAATGTACAGCATACACCCCACAACCGGCCTGGGATGAGATCTGCGCATGCGCACGATCTCGTCCCCTTCTTACCTTACACAGATACATCTTATACTATGGATTTTATATATATATATATATATATATATATATATATATATATATAT
>NW_021681161.1:37133-37412 GCF_001412515.2 Diachasma alloeum
ATATATATATATATATATATATATATATATATATATGTATCTGTAGAGGCTGTTATGAGGACATATTCACGTGTGTATTGTATTGTTCGAGGACTTCTGGCTGTTTTGAGGACAGTCCCCAAAATTTTTTAGGTGTATGGTACACTTCGAGGACCGTCCTCGAAATATACACCATTTGCCGATTATAGAGTCCGAGGACTTGGGCTTAACCTAGAACATAAGAGGACCCAGTCCTCAAAATGACTATCGGCCAAGTGTATAGTATGAGGACTCATTGCT
>NW_021681162.1:0-36209 GCF_001412515.2 Diachasma alloeum
AGAGAGAGAGAGACAGACAGAGAGACAGAGAGAGAGACAGAGAGAGAGTGAGAGGGAGGGAGGTAGAGAGAGAGAGGTGGCCCCCAAAATCTACTTCTCTCTGGCTCGTTTTCCNAGAGAGAGAGACAGAGAGAGAGTGAGAGGGAGGGAGGTAGAGAGAGAGAGGTGGCCCCCAAAATCTACTTCTCTCTGGCTCGTTTTCCGTTTACGAGTCTGGCATTGCAGTGCCTTTCCAGTATCCTATCGTATCGTGAAAAAGAGAGCACTGTCATGGCGCCCTGCTCATGGGCACAGTGATGAGAATTTTTGACAAGTTCACATGAGAATTTTTCATAAGAACAAGCCTTTGCATTGAGCGTTTGTGCCATGTCATGGCGCACTGCTCATTGGAACGACGATGAGAATTTTGGGCCAGTCTACATGACAATTTTTCATGTGCACAAGCCTTTGCGTTGAGTGTCGTGCCACGGCAGGAAGAGACTTTCAGTCTTTCCGGTGGCGACTATTATCAGCGAAGGTGCTTGCGAAATATTCACCTATCATAATCCACCATGAATCCTGCAATCGAAGAAGTCGAGATGTCTAAAAATGAAGAATATACAAGTTGGTGATGCAACTGCGTATGTATTTTTTCAGTTTTTTCCTTTAATAAGAAACAGAGCACTGACAAGACTTATAACCTGAATTAAGAAAAAATCAGGCCCGGTCGCACGCTCCCTCTTTGGGGTATGACCGGTAGGTGTTGGTGGAATTGGGTGTGACCCATTACGGGTCGCACCAATAACTTCCCGACCATTTGTTTTTTCTTTCATTAATTTTTTTATTATGTATTTATTCAATCTTTTTCTCACATTTCTCCGAGAAAATTCCATAGAAGAAAATTCGAAAGTTTTATTGAAATAACTAAAAAACCACTGAGACTTCGCTCAAAATCCAATTATACTCAAGATACATGATGACGCAGCGATTACACGAAATTGATTCAAATTCCATCGTTATTTCAGATGAAATCGTCTAATTTCAGTAAAAGGAACGTTGTTTGACATTTTCTCATATGTTTTATGCAGATAACTGGAAAACCGCTCAAGCAATCATTTCCAGAATCTGATCAGTTCTAAGTTACATAAAGACGCATCGATCAAAAAAAAAAAAGTTGAATCAGTTCGTTCGTTCCGAAGAAATTGTTGGACAAAATTTCACTCACATACGGTGCTACGCACGCACATATGCCCACACACACACACACACACACACACATACATTTCTTCAGAAACGTTTCAGGATGACTCTAGAGGTCACGAAACGTGGATAAATCATCGAAATTCAACATTTCATTTTCAGGGTCATTACACCAACTTCCTCCCTTCGGGTCGGGAAGTTAACAAACATCGTGTATACATTCAAGACATCAGTGCATATTTTATACTCATGGATTTGTTTATAATGAGTGTAATGGAATATTATGTTTCGGTGATGAATGTTAAAAATTGAAAGGTAGTTGGAATGATTGATAATTTTAATGAACTTTAATGTCAAGAGTGGAATAAAATAGAAGGAGACAATTGCTTTCGTCACAATATAGCCAATATATTTTTGCTCATAAATTAATAATTCGCTTCCGCATAGAATTTCTATAACGATGGATTTTAAATTGAATTCAATGATTTATTGTATTCAATAATTTATTGACATTGCCTCAATATTGACAGCCAACATTGTCCCAGAAATATAGGTTTCAAAATAATTTTTTTCAACAACAGTTGATGCAATCAATCTCATGATCGAACTTGCTCAAGATGGCATTGGGAAGAATATTTTAAATCATAATTTGATTCATTTGAACAATTATTTTTTCAGTTATCGTAGAAAAACGATCGGTCACATACACACATACATGCATATATACACATGGGCATGGTCTGAAAATTGCATATTCGAACTTCTAAGGCCAAAAGTAGTTATCCAGATACAAAAATTGGAATTTTCGGATTCGACAAATGCTTCCATTCGGAAGCAAAAATTATGAAATGTAAAAATGGAACGATTTCACTGCATTCATTCAGAAGTAAAATGAATCTCATGTTTTTCTAAATGATTTAGATCAAATTCGCAACTCACATATGAGCAGATTCACATTAAAACGCAAGGCCAAAAAAGTCGATCTCACGGATTTTCTCGCGGATTTTTTTTCTCTTAAAGTTGGTCTCCATGCGAACATTAAAAAAAAATCACCAAAAAATATTGAAAATTAAGGAAGTTATGATTTTTTGAAAAATTTTCGTTTTTTTCGATGCATATTTTCAGGGGATTTTTCTTTTCAAGTTTTCTGCAATATCTAATTCGCGTTTGAAGGTATCAAATCGCGGATTCGTACATGAAATATACATAGAAAAACCTTGAAAATGAGCCGTCATTCGATGTATCCCATTATTATTTAAGGATTTTATGCAACAAAACGTGTTTTTTATTCAATCACAATCATCTCAGAAACCTCATTTTTTAAAAATCTGAAATTTTCACCAAAAATCATTAGTAAGATGATGAAAATTTTGGCGGCAATTAAAGTTATTACTTCGCAGTATTTGACTGCATTTTGATGGGTGAAATAAGCATGTTGCTGGAAATCTGAGAGAAATGTGATATCATTTTCCGTAAATCAAGATATGGGTGCTGATGATCTCTTTGTCGATTTTCTCCCTCAAAGTAGATCTTTAGACGAACATTTTGAAAAAAAAAAATCATTGGAAAATATCGATAATTAAGGGAGTTATGATTTTTAAAAAAATATTTTCTTTTTGTTAATCAATGAGTTTATAGATGATTTTCGAATTATCGTCGAATTATCTTAGGAATGAGCAGATTTTCAGAAAAATACTGGCGAAGAACAAGCTTTCGTTATAATTCTATCTACTACCATTCGATTTTATGATTTTACCAAGAGTCATAAGACGAAAGAGATAGTGGATAAGGAAATTGAGTTTGTATCTTGCTGAAAATAATGATGACAAATCTCTGAAGTGAATCCTTCTATTATTCTCCTTATTAATAAACAAAATATAAATTTCAAGTGCTTTTCATGAGTTGAAAATTCAGGAATTTACGGGAGATGGCATTTTTGATGCATTTAGGAATGGTAAATGTGTTGAAACTCGATCTCTTCAGAGTTACTTCACACAAAACGTTTTCAAAAGATGTAGTTATGAGGTTCAATTGTGAGGAATCTTTATACACACTTGAAAGTCCGTGAGGTTCTTTCAAGCAGGCTGAGATATAATTGTAGTCATTATCTCTATCGAAAATCACCTCTACCCACCATTTCTCTCCAGAAACAATAATGACTTCGTCTTCGTTTAGGTAACATTTTCTTCAGATTTCCAGCAACATGCATATTTCACCCATCAAAATGCAGTCAATCACTGGGAAGTAATAACTTTAATTGCTGCCAAAATTCTTATCATCTTACTGTTGATTTTTGGTGAAAATTTCAGATTTTAAAAAAATGCTATTTTTGAGATAATTGTGATTGAATAAAAAACACGTTTTGTTGCATCAAACCTTTAAATAACAATGGAATACATCGAATGATGGCTCATTTTAAAGGTTTTTCTATGTATATTTCATGTGCAAAACCGCGATTTGATACATCCAAACCCGAATTCGATATTGCTGAAAGCTTGAAAAAAAAATCACCTGAAAATATGCATCGAAAAAAGAGAAAAATGTTCAAAAAATCCCTTAACTTTCAATATTTCCTTCCTTAATTTCCTTAATTTTCAATATTTTTGGGTAATTTTTTTCCAAAATGTTCGCATTGAGGCTAACTTTTAGGAAAAAAATTGGCGAGAAAATCTGTGAGATCGACTTTTTTGGCCTTGCGTTTTGATGTGGATCTGCTCATAAATAATTTGATTTCAATTTTTTTATTAGATTTTTGTTTTTAAAAGCTTGGTGTATATTGAATATTTTCCACGGAATAAAAAAGTTGGAATACTTTTTATTCAAAGATTTTCAATCATCTAATTTATCAATTGAATTGGCTAGGAAAAGCTCGACAATAAAGGATGGATAATTAGCGGCTTTCGAACAAAATTCCATAAATACTTGCTTTTTTCAACATTCTCTTCGTAGGAATAAATAATAGAATGGCTCAAATTTCCGAAAAATATAATTTTTTTCACATAAAATTGATTTTTGGTGTGATTTTTGGTGCAGGAAAATTCGTTACAATTCAGGAAAAATTATTTTTTGAGTAAAAAATTTATTATGATGGAATCATTTATAAAAACAAAGTCATGGTTTCCGAAAATCGCAATTTTTTCAATCATTTCGTTAGTCTACTTCGAAAAGTCGACTTTCCATTGTTTTTACATATTTTTTAANCTTCAGATTTCCAGCAACATGCATATTTCACCCATCAAAATGCAGTCAATCACTGGGAAGTAATAACTTTAATTGCTGCCAAAATTCTTATCATCTTACTGTTGATTTTTGGTGAAAATTTCAGATTTTAAAAAAATGCTATTTTTGAGATAATTGTGATTGAATAAAAAACACGTTTTGTTGCATCAAACCTTTAAATAACAATGGAATACATCGAATGATGGCTCATTTTAAAGGTTTTTCTATGTATATTTCATGTGCAAAACCGCGATTTGATACATCCAAACCCGAATTCGATATTGCTGAAAGCTTGAAAAAAAAATCACCTGAAAATATGCATCGAAAAAAGAGAAAAATGTTCAAAAAATCCCTTAACTTTCAATATTTCCTTCCTTAATTTCCTTAATTTTCAATATTTTTGGGTAATTTTTTTCCAAAATGTTCGCATTGAGGCTAACTTTTAGGAAAAAAATTGGCGAGAAAATCTGTGAGATCGACTTTTTTGGCCTTGCGTTTTGATGTGGATCTGCTCATAAATAATTTGATTTCAATTTTTTTATTAGATTTTTGTTTTTAAAAGCTTGGTGTATATTGAATATTTTCCACGGAATAAAAAAGTTGGAATACTTTTTATTCAAAGATTTTCAATCATCTAATTTATCAATTGAATTGGCTAGGAAAAGCTCGACAATAAAGGATGGATAATTAGCGGCTTTCGAACAAAATTCCATAAATACTTGCTTTTTTCAACATTCTCTTCGTAGGAATAAATAATAGAATGGCTCAAATTTCCGAAAAATATAATTTTTTTCACATAAAATTGATTTTTGGTGTGATTTTTGGTGCAGGAAAATTCGTTACAATTCAGGAAAAATTATTTTTTGAGTAAAAAATTTATTATGATGGAATCATTTATAAAAACAAAGTCATGGTTTCCGAAAATCGCAATTTTTTCAATCATTTCGTTAGTCTACTTCGAAAAGTCGACTTTCCATTGTTTTTACATATTTTTTAAATATTTCTTCATAATTATGAGTAACTAGCAGTTATACTGTTGAAGAAAAAGATTTTAAGGACAATTTAATAGTTAATTTTAGGAGTTTGAGAGGGAAAAGTCATGAAATGTAAACCCTCCCTGGAAATTGACTACAATCCAATATTTTTTAACAGCATGAAGATGAAAACTCTCAAGTTCCTTGAATTCTCATTCAACATTGTGACGAGGCCCATTCATTTATTTTTATTATTTTTATTTCACATTTTTCCCCAAACACACTCAGGCCCCTGAAATGTAAATCCCGCCCCGTTGGATTCCCCTTCCCCAGATTTTTCCCCTCGTCACCCCTCACCCCTCGCCCATGGAATCAACCACGAACAGCCACCGAAGGAAGCCATCAGTTCCGGCTCACTCAACTTGACCGCAGAGGCCGGTGCCCCTTGAAAACCCCCCAGATACCAGCCCTAGAAATCTACCGCCCTCGAGATGCCCCATTGACACATCCCTGGACAATGACGGAGGACACAGTGAGATAGTCCTGATTGGTTATGATCTCTTACGAAGATGCCCCGAAAGAAGGAGCGGAGGAACACGACAACTGGCGAATCCTCGCGAAAGACGAAGGAGAGAAAGGAAGAGAGGAGAAAGATTCACTCGTGCAATAGCTGCCCTGTAAATTGCCACGTGCGTTACGAAATCGAGATAGCGAACGGAGAAAAATACCCCGGAAGTTAATTTATCGTGATATTGGCGGAAAAGAGGATTTTTGGTGGTCCACACGAGCTTTTCCCAGTTCTAGATCTTGTGCCCTGGATTCTGAGAGGTGGAACGAAGGCCCTGTCCCCGAAGAAATTCTGAGGACATTTGGAGGATTTATTTGAACGTGTGGGTTGCACTTAGAAGTCGACGTGAGTACGAGTTATTCCCCTCATTTTCTCCTTGCCCCCAAGTATTATCCTAGTCTATCCCCCCAACGGTGCACCACACTTGTTTTTTCTATTTCTCCCCTTTGATTTATTCTCATTCAATATTATTTCTGGATCTTATAACTCCCCTAGACACGACTAAATTCTCCCCCTTTTGTTCAAACCCTAGAAGAATCACCCCAGTTGACGTGTACAAAAGTTGCCTGGCCTCCCCCACTTCCCTAGTTCTCAATTGAAGGCCTATTTAACGTCTTTGGATGATCTTATTGAAAAATTTAAAGAGAATATATTTTGGTATACCAATCTAACCCTCATTTGCTCTTTTTCTTTAGTTACCCTACTCCTCATTTCAGGAATTAGATTTAATTAAATTACGGAAAAGGTCACAACATATGAATATTCTGTACCTAATTACTTGACAGTTTTGAATGCTAAAGCAATTATAATTGTCCAAATCGAAAATAGAATTATTTAACTTTCTTAATGTTGCGTTTAGTAAGGTTTTCTCCAAAGTTGATTGGAATCAATAGCGCGAATTATGAGATTATAGAATTTGAATACGACACAATGAAAACCATAATCAATTTTTTCGCTTAAAGAAATTATAATAATATTCAAATTAAAAAATTGCAGAGAACAAGAATGATGATATTTGTGTCATATCCTCTGAATCATTAACATGAATGTCAGATTTACGAAAAAGGATGGAGCAGAAGTCACACGGTCATTTCAAGTTTTCATTTTCAATTTGGTGCTGGAAACATGAGATGACGATATTCAGAGGGTAGCCAGTTTTTTCCGGATGTAAGATGATTCGACAGTTTTCCGGAGAATTCAAAACAATTGCGAGGCTTTCTGAAAGAATTGGAGAAAATCGAAAATTCGAGAAAACTGAATTTTTCGAAAATTAGATGAAATTTTGGGTATCTCTCAAATATTACAGAATTTTTGAATAAACAATGAGAGAACAATTGATAGGAAAAGGTGGAATTTTCCAAATAAAACTGATGTGAAGGAGTCACGAGATTCCAACAACTGCATTCTGATTGATGGAAATGAGAAGGAGGAATATAATTTTTAAAAATTCGAAAAATTCCTCGCATTTTCTCAACAATTTCACAAACATTTTTTTTCTCAATTCACAAGAATTTCAGAATTTTATGGAGAATTTGAAAAAATTTCAGATGATTCATGATTCAAGTTTCAAGTAATATAGTATTTAATAAAATTGTCAAAAAGATCATGAATGAGGAGACGATCCTTCGAATTAGCAAAAGAGCATCAGAATCGGTCTTATAATTTTTTCCAGAGGAATAATTGAATGCTGTTGTAAAGGTGTAAAGGAGAATAAAAGGGGCGGCGAAGACTAAAAAATTATGAGTTGAGAGAAATTTGATAATTATTGTTTTGTAATCTGAATCGAATTTTGATTATAATTATAGTTAGAACCTCATTCAAAGAGCACAGAAATTCAGAATCAGTGAATCACTTATTGAAATATTGACATTGAACAGGCAATCAACCGATAACCATTATTTTCATTAATCTTAACACTCAGTATAATAAGACGATGGTAAATCATTAAGTTCTGAAAGAAACACAAGGAAAAAATGAAAAAAAGACATAATGAAAGGGCATCGGCGTTAGCGAATATGAAAAAGGAACCTTTCAGCTTAACTGAGATAATAATGCAGAGCCGAAACTGTTAAGACCAATAGGAATATGAAAATTTTAGAGTAGATCCTATTGCTAAGGCATGCTCATTAAGAGAAGATTTTTGGAAATAAATGATGATGTGTTTCAACTTCTTTATAACATCCACCTCTAATAAGATGAATAGGGGATGAATTATAAGAACCTTAAGGAAGTGTAGAGGGTCTCTAAAAAATCAGAGAATTGTCGTCTTTTTCCGAATGTAAGATGATTCGGAAGTTTTCCAGAGAATTTAAAAACAATGGGAGATTTTCGGAAAAAAATCGAAAAAATCCACGAGTTTTTGGGATTTTATGGAGAATTTGACAAAAAATAAGATGATTCATTAAAGTGTCAAGTTCATGCCATCGTCGAATAAAATTGTGAAAAAGATCATGAATGAGGAGCAAATACTCCGAATTAACAAAGGAGCATCAGAATCTGTTATATGATTTTTCCAGCAAAAATTAATTAAATGCTTTGGTAAAGGTGTAACGGAGAATAAAAAGGGTGGCGAATACTAAACAATTCTGGGTTGTGAGAACTTTAATAATTATCGTTTCGTACTCTGCATAGAATTTTTATTATAATTATAGTTAGAACCTTATTCAGTGAGCACAGAAATTTTTTATAAATCGTATTTTGTACAGTGATGAAAATTACCCCTTTCATGTCGGACGAAGGCAATTTCCAATTAGATTAGCTTTTGCTGTGACAATAAATAAATCACAAGGTCAAACCTTTGAAAGAATTGGAATAGATCTCAGAAGACCCGTTTTCAATCATGGTCAATTATATGTCGCCTTATCACGTGTTCGTTCATGGAATTCTCTCAAAGTATATTTAGTAGGAGAGAGAGAAACAAATGCTGTGAAGAATCACGTATACACAGAATTGTAAAACTGATGAGCTTTCGGAATAGGATATTTCACTGCAAGTGAGAAAGACAGGCATTCATTAGTCAAACTCTTTACCTCTCATTATCCGATTATATTGATTATTGCCTTAGAAGTAAATCTTCATCAGGAAATGCCGTGACCGAGACATGACTACAAATTCATGCTATCGCATCTGAAATTTCACTACCCCACTGTGCCCGATAACCGTAATGCGTTGGAGACGCGAATTGATAATTTTGGACTGTCAATAGTGATTGCTAAAAAGCAATATACCTATGATAGAAGCTCTGACACCCGCCTCTTTGTCTTAGCTACCCTTCTTTTCCCCGGTCTCCCCTAGTCCTTATATGCCCTCTCCTGTGACGCTGTGTGTCGTGGGGGGGGGGGGCGGAGTGGTTGCCATTCATTTTTAATTGAGCAGCTGATCAATTAAAACCGGAAGGATGGTTTTCTAAATAGGGCTCCCTTGATATCCTCTATCCCTGTTGAGGTTGTTAGTGTTTTTATAGATCCCCAAGCCCTCTCGATATCTCCCTTTGAAATATCCTTGAGATTTGGCCAACATTCTTCCTTGATCATACTGGACAGTATATCCAAAGTCCCTCTAGTGTTCATCCAGGGCAGACAGTTCGATGCAACCGTATTTGGAACACCGCTAGTCTTCCTCGATCCGTGTACCGATCTTCCTCCCGGTTTCTCTAAAGTACACTTTTTCGCATGAGAGGGGTGGTGATGGGAGGTAGTATTGAGATACCTATCTGTATGTGTTGGCTTGCAATACACCTCGTGGCCGAGAGTGCCATCCTTGTTGCGTCGAAGCAGGACCGCTAGAATTGATAGACATCCGTCTTGTTCAATTTCCATGGTGAACTTGATGGTGTATGCTGAGAATTCGAAAACTCCAACAATTAGTTTAGGCCAGTCTTCCCGTGTGACCAGATGACAAAGATATCGTCCATATACCTGAACCACACAATAGATTTTAGAGGTGTTGACTGCAATACTTCGTTCTCAAAGTGTTCCACAAATATATTTGTAATAATCAGGGAGATGGGGGAACTCATGCCTGCTCCTGATTTTTGCGCATAGTACTCTCCTTCGAACTGGAAATATGTAGAAGTCACGCAGTGCTCAGTCAAGGGCAAGAATTGGGGAGAAATGTCCTTGGATTTCAGGATGATTTCCAAGGTTTCTGGGATTAGAACATTTGTGAAGAGTGATTCCAAATCAAAACTCACTAGGATATCATTCAGTGAAGTCCTGAGATTTCTCAGTTTATTGACGAAGTGCAGTGAGTTCTGGATGTATGAACCATTCAAGCCAGTCAACTTTTGGACTGGTTCCGTAAAAAACTTGGCCAGTTGGTAAGTTGGCGCTCTAATGTTGCTGACAATGTGATTGAGAGGAACAGACTCTTTATGGAATGTGGGGAGTCCTTAGACTAAGGGAGAAAAACATTATTTAAGAATGAGTACTTGCGTCAGATCGGCCGAGAGACCAGCCTTCTTCAGGAGATCAGCAGTTTTTCCCTCAATTATACGAGTCGGATCCTTCTTGAGTTTAGTGTAAATTCTGGAATCACCAAACATTGCACTGAGCTTTCCGGAGTAGTCGTCCTCATCCATAACCACCGTCGTATTGCCTTTGTCCGTCGGCAGAATAATGATATCATTATGCTCCTTTAGACTACGCACTGCAAGAGGTTCCACCCTGGTGATATTGTCACTAGTGGATGTAGCCTTGTGAAAGATGTCGGACAACTGCCTCTGGATCTCATTGCCATTCTCCTCGATCCGACTGATGATTTCCTCAGTTGAAATTTTTTTGGGCGCAACAGCAAAGTTGTGTCCTTGTGCCAACACTGACACTTGTGCTTCACTGAGCTGATAATTGTTCAGATTCTTCACAGTGTGAGTGAGGGTCGGGACTTTCTCCTAGGGGATAAACCTTTTGAACTTACCCTTTTGGCTCTCAGTTCTCGTCTCAGCTGTTCGGACTGATTGTTCATGTATACATGAACAATCCGTCCGAACAGCTGACACGAGAACAGCTATAACACGGCCAACCGTCTCTTACAGCTGAGAATCCAACGTGTGAGCCAGAAGAAGGTGTAAGGATATTTTTCCGGGTTGTTCACCCAGGAAAAACCCGAACTACTTTTTAGCCTTCTCTATTGCTCATATGTTGGGCGTCAGCCAAACCTTTATAGAAGGTTCGACGAAAACTGGCCTCTGCGACAATCTCGTGTACTCAGAGGACTTTTCTGGCTGGACAATTGATTGCCTACTTTGGTCTACCCCGATACAGCCTTTACAGTCGCCCATTTAGAACCCCTGTATGTCGGACCACTTTCCCTTAAACATATCTGGGCGAGTTCTGAAATAGCGAAAGGCTAGTAATTTCCTCCAGACTTTCAGAGCTTGCGGATCCGTCCAAAACCGCTATGCCTTCAGTCTGTCATTGGTCTGTGGCTCTTCTCATCTAGTCCCGGCTCCTCCAGCCGCTTCTAGATGTCTCTTCCAGTCTCTCTTTATAATTTCAAGAGTTAAACTATCTTTTTAGAGTATTTCAACCCGTAACGAGAAAATCTTATTACAAAGGTGAAGATCCTAGAGCTGTCTGCAGAGACGGCCCAGGTTCTTTTGAGCCACTGCTATTCTGTTCTTGACCAGTCGCAGTGAAGCTTGGCGGAGAATGGAATTGATCTGCTTTGAAGGGATAGAATTCCTCAGACGGCAGAATTTTGGGATCACTTAAAGATCACGGCACCTCTTCAAAAAAGTTAGGGAGCACAATTGGACATGCAAGGACTTTCTATGTTTGGTGAATAAATTCACTGATCCAAGAATAGCCTCTTCGTGGAGGGGTTTTGAGGCTTTCACGGCCATGGGTATTGATATCATTGGCTTCCGGATGGATGCCGCTTTTGGTTTCAGCGTTGCGGCGACATTTCGCAAACATTGCAGGGTGCATCTTCAGGGCTATGAGGTCCGATTCGAAACTCCGATATCTGGGGGTAGTCCTTACATGTCCTGATCAATTCAAAATGATTGGCAGCCCTTCTCCTCTCCCCTCCTGGTGTTGTTCCGCAGAGCACAATTTTCTGATCCTTATTTTTATTTGCTTCACGAATGACATTGATAGTGCTATATCAAATTGTAATTATATTGTCTACGCTGATGACCTGCAGATTTATCTTTATTGTAAACTGAATGAGCTTGATGCTGCTGTTGACTTGGTCAATGTAGATGCGGAGACTATTAGCCGTTGGGCTGATAAGAACGGACTGAGATTAAATGAATCCAAATCCCAATGAATTCTACTCGGTTCTCCCAAAATTGTGAACAGCTTGAATGATATTCCAAAAGTCTGTGTCACGGGTGAACTCAGCTAGTTGTAAAATCTAGGAGTAATTCTTGATGCCAAGCCATCATGCCGGGTTTAGGTTCGATCGGTTGCCGCTAAGGCTCACTTTTCACTGCATCAATTGAGAGTTTTTAAACAGTTTTTACCTAGTCATGTTCGTGTATGGTTGGTCAAGTCCCTAGTTCATCCTCATCTCGACTATTGTAATGTCCTATTAACGAGCTGTTCTAGTGAGATCCATTACAATCTCAAGAAATTGATCAATAGTGGAATTAGGTTCATCTACAATCTATGGAGGAATGACCATATCAATCCGTCTGATGTAAAACTGAAAGGCTTAGGCTCATGTCTAAGTATCAAAGACTATTGTTCTCGGGTAATCTGACGTATAAAATTGTAGCGAAGAAAACACCACTTTACCTTGCTGATCGATTAATATTCAAAAGAGACGTAAACCAGAAAACTCTGAGCGGTATTGCTTTAGATCTTAAAATTGTAAACTCCAGAATCAACTATGGTCTTGCATTCTTCTCTGTCTGCAGCGTCTCTATGGAATTCAATTCCTCTATGCATCAGCGATGCCAGTGGGGAAAAACCCATGTGGGGAAAAATCCCACGCGTGGGATTTTCGTGCGCAGCTCTCTCGCGCACTCCCCAGGTCCCCACTGCTGGACAGACGCAAAGCCCATAGCTGAAACCTAGCGAATTTAATTCCGGAAATAATCCTTCAAATAGGAAGCAAATGAATGTCATGCGGAACAAAAATAAATGACATTAGTGCAACATTTTACTTATTAATTATTTAATCTGTGTTCCCTCTTCCTGATTTATTCGTATCCGTCCAAGATTTACAAACTTGAGACGGTCTTTTAATAGTCTTCCAACCAATGTTGGGCATAATTGATTGAAAAATTGATTTCAAAATAGAGATTAACGCGTGAAAATTTAAGGCAAACTTCCTTTTTATACCACTGATAGGTAGGAAACTTTCTGAGATCGTGGCAATGAAAATTTCCGGAGTAGAGATCGAAATAAAGGGAAAAATAAAATAAAAACACGAAATTCAATATGGGTAAAACAAAGGGTCACAAATAAGAGTCAAAATGAAGGGTCACGAGGTTTAGGTCTGAAAGTCCGAAATAAAGGTAAGAATGAGTAGGTGATAAACAAGGGTAAAAGGTAACTATTTTGTTCATCTAACGAAAAATGAAAAATTCTGACGCGCCGAGAGAGTATTATTTTGCGAACAGTCAGCTGTAAAAAGCAGTGGTAAAAGATTCGATCTAGAATGTTGGAGATGCAACTTCGATTTCCGTCAAGCCGTTTTTTTCTAATTTGTAACGAGATTTTCTCGTTACGGGTTGAAATCCCCTTAAAAAGATACGTGAACTCTAAAATTGAGACATGAGGCGATATCTAGAGGCGGCTGAAGAAAGCCGCGACTAGATGAACTGAGCGACAAACCGATGAAAGACCTAAGGCATAGCGATTATGGGTGAAACCGCGACCCCTGGAGGTCTGGAGGACGTTACTAGACTATCGCTATTTTGGAATTCGCCCAGCATGTGCTAGGGGAAAAGGGGCCGACGTACAGGCTGTCCAACTGGGCGATTCCATAGGCTATGTCAGAGTAGACTAGGGACCAACGGCCAGGTGAGAGGACTGGTGCCCCCGGGATCCCGTCGGGTTGATTGGTGGGGATAGGGTAACGGAATGACCTATCGTCGCTGAGATATCCAGACTAGGGGGAGAAGGTCCTAGTAAGATTCTGAGTTAGTCGAACGCGGACGCTCGAGCGGGGAAGTCGAAAGGATTTCTCCGATATATACTGTGGTGTTGGCTTGAAAGATGGCCACGGGAATGGTGGGCGAATAGCTCAGCGCAGCCAGGTGTATAACTGATGGTAGCGAGCGTACGGGGATGCTCGTGCATCTCCCACAAACGGAAAAAAGAGTTATTTCGGAACTCGTAGTGACGACTTTGTTGTTTCCGGCGTTATCCGGCTCGGCGAAACAAATGTCGTACGCATGGGCCCTGGGTCTGGAGTAGAGATCGTCCTCCTGTCGACCCGACCATGTGCCGACATTCGAGTACCCGGAGACGGTGACGTGCGATGACCGAAGTGGTAACTGGTGGCCGAGAGCATGGGTGGTCGTGAAGTGGGTAACAGTGTTCCACTTTGGTCGGATCAGCCTCTCGGCGTCCCAGGCTCTAAGGAGTCCCGGCTGATTCGCATCTAATTCTGAAAACACTCCCGAGTCGAAATACTCGGGAGGCGAAAGCCTACTGAGAGAGTGAAAAACCCTCCAGGACGAGAATAAATTCACTTTACATGGATGATTAGGCCGTGAGGCTTAATTTCCAGCCTGAAATAGTGACTGGTGACGTTTGGCATAAGATACTCCTGGTGGACCTCGCCCACTCTACCGTGTCACACTGATGCTAGCTGGGCAACCCTTTGCCCGGCCACAGAAGTCCTCTGAGTGGACGCGTTTGCCTCAGAGGCCGGTTTTCGTCGAACCTCTCATGAAGGTTCGGCTGGCGCCCGACTATTGAGCGATAGAGACGGCTAAAAAGTAGTTTGGATTTTTCCTGGGTGAACAACCCGGAAAAATATCCTTACAAATTTTTTAATTTTTTTCCAATTTTTTCATTTTTTTTTTGTTTAAGGAATTTCTATATTGGGTGTAGATGTTCAGATATCATCCAATTTTTTTTTTTTTTATAAAGCCCAAATTTAATATGAATTTGAATATTGAAGAGATTAAAGATGAATATTAATGGACAATGAGAATGGTTATTGACTAAAGCATTTTCAATAGAACTTTGACAAAAAAGCTTTGATCAACCGCGGATACGGCAATTATAGAAATATACAAATCGTACTTCTAAATCTTTCGAGACTTATTCATTTTCTCACAGCTGGGGTTGCTGTATACTTAGTAATGTAAGTTAAGAATCAGCTGTATCGACTCCAAGATGGCTATAGGAGAATATAATCCGTTAGGCCAGTGTTTATGGAGACTCGCAGCTATAAAACTCTCTGAATGTAACGAACAGTATAGAGATGTTATATCTAAAATCTCAACATACTACAGAAAGCTACCTTGGGTGCACAAAAATGATGCCTTTCAAAACGGAAAAGGAGAATCAGGCTGTGGATCGCATGGGCGAGAAGATTGTAACCTGTCTGGTATCGTGATATCCAGATTTGACGCACCTTTAACACTGTTTTCAAATTTAATGGCAGAAAATATTTGTTGTCTCGAAATATTCAAGGCCAAAAGAAAGATAGATTTTCATTAAGATGAAGAATTGACAGATTTGCCTTGAGTGAGAAAGACCTGGGTGGTAGGGCAGAATACACTCAAGATACTAGATGTGAGTGCATTGTGATTTACCAGGACGTAGTTTGAAAATTTGTTGAACAACCTTTGGAATGTTGAATTTTTTTCCACTGTTTCTTGATTTGATGAAGTTTACTGTTTCATACGCTGTTCCTTATTTGAACTCCGCCATTAAAAATGTGCAGGATAATCGAACTAGATGTTGAACAGCAGTTAATTTTATTTCATTCATAAAAAACCACAATTTTTCAAGAGTAGACTTTGTTAACGACAAAGAGAAACATTAACATCAGTCATGACACATGCACCTGGTACCAGGTGAAAGTGAAAGATCCTTCAGGAATTTGATATCGTAATTTGTTTCTGAGATGGGATAAATGAAAGCAAGGAAGCAGAGTTGAACTATCTAACAGGGGGAGACCATTATACCATCGGTCTCACGATTGGAATTTTAGGAATTGTGACAAATTCACAATTTATTCCCAGGCTAAATGTAGGGGATACGTAGAGAAAATTTTTTCACCAATCGAGACTGAAAAGGTGTCAATTGACACTGCAAGCAGATTGCCGTGCTACACGCCTTAGAGATTGCGTTGGTATTTTGATAAGAGGGACAAAAAAGGTCCATTTTTGGATTGAAAAAAATCCTTCTCACCTATGTTTTGAAAAACTTAGATTGCAATGCACAGCTCCAGTATTCACTTTGGAAGGAATGTAGGATGCATTCGACCGAAGCCTTCGCAACAGTACTAAGACTCTCGAACTGATTTGTTCAGATGAGAGAATTTTGTACCTTCCAACCCGTTAACGTAGGGAGTGCCTGCGATGTTATTATATTGGAGTAACCACTCACAGGATCATAGGTCGTGAAAAAACACCTGCGAGTTGGGTGAATGGTCAAAACATTGAGGAATTTATATTGTTGTGACTTTCTCATACCAGACTGGCCAGATGTTTCGACTTGATCTGTTAACGCAGAGGTAGATTTCCAACCTAAGATGGCTGCGTCTGAAAGAATATTTATTCTAGACGAATCAGCTCAATTAACAGCTACTAAGGAAGATCTGGCTGAGGAGAACAAGAGATCATTCAAAATTTCCATAATTAATGATCATCTTGATTTTTTAAAAATTCTTTCAAGTTTTTCAGTGTAGCGTATACTCAATGCCAATGTAGACCCATACATTTTAAGGAGCTTATGAGGCGAAAACACACTCTAATGGAATAAATTTTCCAGATTGCAGATGATGAAATAGACTATTTAGTGCGTAAATCGCTATAATGCATATCATCTTTCGTAAGGTATTTCTAGGCAAAACTGGTAAGAGTCATTGATAAAATTAAGGTATTCACAACGCTTTTTGCTTTTTAATACGGCTCAGACAAGAAAGACCTGTGACAGTTTAATTTTGTATTGGTATCATACTCAATTGCCAGAAAACCAATAATAAAATATCATCTAGTTAACTGGATGATATGAAGCCTTCGAATCAATAAGATTCATGACCAGCCTCATGACTCTCGCGAAGCTAGAGAACTAGTCGCAATTCCAAATGGGGGGTACAAATTGGAAAAAATACCACCCATCCCAAAACAACGGAACTTTTCGTGCTCCACATGTACCGGGGCAGGAAACATACGTCTTCGAAGGAATTTCCATCCGTGAATGTGTCACAAAGTATTAGTTTGGAAGGGTTTTCATGTCCTTCAATTGAAGTTTTGAGTTCTCATAAATTTGTTCAACTTTTTACTGTGAAAAATTAACCATTGCTAATCTTATGGTTCACCAACAAAAAGTTACAATGAGACGAGCTGATCCTGATAGGATTCTGATAGTAATACAAAGGTTTTAACTACCTCTATGATCACATACCTATTTATCCGCCCCTCAGGACTGTCCCTTTCAGTTCAGAGATTTGAAATTCTGGAGGAATTACCGATTGGTAAAGGCCAGAATTGAAGAGGCTTTTATGAGTCTTCATTCTCTCTAGAATAAAACTATTAGAACAGTTTAATTTCCAATTGGGAAGGAAATGCTCAAGAATGGCTGCAGAGATTTTTGCCATTACTTCTTGCTCTTCTGAGGTGAGATAACTCTGGAAACGCTGACGTCGATCGAGAGTCATTGGGACGATTAAGAAAATGCCTCCGGTTGGACCTGTTGTTCAACCTGAGGCATGCAACGTTTTTGAACCGTTGGTTTTAACTTTACGTCTCAAAACACGCTCCTTTGAATCCAATGAATTCAGATTCTCCTGTAAAGGTGAATAAATCTCCAAACCTTGACAGAATTTTGAAGATTTATTTTAATCTTCTCATGCTTCCCGAAAAATGTGAAGCCATACAAAAATTAAACTGCAGCTGTAGCCTCAAGGGCACTAAAAAATTATTATTTTTCTTGAACCACCCAACTTCCGGAAGAGGACTAGACTGTCTAGTTTCTCTTCCTAGAGCAGACGTCGAGAAGTCTCCCCCAATGCCACGAAAGCAGAACCTGCGTCTTTTGAGATTAATTAAAAATTTTCTATCATTATGGAGATAAAAGCAATCTCTGAATTCAGATTTGGTGGATATTTCCATAAATCGGTGTAATTTGTGCCTCAACAAATTCGAAACCAGCCAGAAACTCCAATTAGCTTTTAGATCACTCTGAAAAGATATCTCGACATCATGAAGCTTCGATGGCCCAGGAACTCCTATATTCCTGAATCGAGACCAGGTGGAATATTATTTTGGAGGTTTGAGGCCTTAAATGATGCGTTAGGCGCAGGTGCAAGAATTGCATTTGTAATTGAAGGCTTAGAGCCTTACTTTAATGCATCAGGCGCAGATATATCTATCATAATAGTAGTAGAAGGCTTGGAATCTTGGATCAATGCGCCAAGCCCAGATTCAACTATTGTAATAGTAGAACAAGGCTTGGAGCCTTGGGTGAGTGCGTCAGGCGCAGATATGTCCAGCACAATAGGATCTGAGCTGTTGCTCGCACTGTCCTGGATGTCAAGGATAAAAGATCCATCTGACATATTTGTAACAATCTCATTTTTAATTTCCTTGTTCTCGATTTTGTCTCTAGGACCAGGAGAACCAGGTAAAATGAGGCTGAGTTGTTCCACAAGGAATAAACTCGGCCTAAAAAAGCCAAGGTTTAAAAAGCCTTTGACGTCGATTGGTTCTCTAGGATCTGACCCGAGCGTCTAAAAAGGCTGAGAGACATGAAACATCGCTTACCTTCATTTCCAATCGATTATTTATCCACGGAAAAGTCAATAAGCCCATGCACGTAATATTTGCAACTTCACTATAAATTTCTACATATTCCACACCATTTATGTGTTTCCTCTTCTTACAATCATCCATGACTATGGAAAAACTGTGTAAAAATGGAGAAAAATAGATTATTACAACAAAACAAACTGAAAACTCTGAAAAGCGTGCGTTCCACTCGCGCACACACGAAAACAATGATAAGATGGCGAGCCCTCACCGCCGGAGTGCTACAGCCAACTTTTTCTATGGTCTCTGAAGGTGTGTGGCTCCATCTAGCCGCAGGCGGGCTACTGCAAGTTATTAAAATCTCGAAGACGAGGCTCGAATATAATTACAAATTGAAATGATGATTTCTCATGCAAGATGAAAAATGACACATAGACATAATAAATGATAAGTCGAATTAAAAAAATTTCAATCACAGAACTTTAAATGCGCCCCACGTTATGTAGAAATTGTTTGAAAAAAAATTGAAAATGTTGAGAATAAAAAAAAAGTTGAAAAAAAGGGCCTCAACGGGAATCGAACTTGAATCTCCAGCATTTTAGCTCGCATCTTTTACCATTGTGCCGCGGCGCTGGTGTTACAGACGAATGTTTGCAAAATGGTACTCACTCAGAGTGTGAAGATTTTCAATTTTTTATTAGATAAACAAAACCACCTCGGACTTACACCTTTCTGAAGTTTCTGAGGGAAGTGCCCTTTACCTACAGATTACGTTAAATCACTATTGGCGTTCCGAATTAATATGTAATCCGATTGTTTTCTATTTGAATCGCTCATTAATAATTTCATATTGCTTCATGCGAATTAATCGATTGTATTTTCATTGGCTATTTTGTAACTTCGATCTCAAATCTGTTATTAATTTCCTAGCTTTAAAATTATGAAAATGGACGAAAAATATTGATTAAGTCATTCTCGATTATTCATTGGTCCAATACTGCTTTTAACGTAGTATTCGGTATTGACATTGGCACAACACTGATACCCAAAACAATGAGAATGAAAACAAAACACGAGCTGCGCTAGCTCAGTCAGTCTCAGACAAAAGGTAGTCAAACGTCAATGAGCAATTTCGTGTTTACCCGGTGTATTAGACGTTTTCTAATACTTTTCAACGGAAATTTTGATATTGAGATCGCAGAGCACCAGGACAGATATTCAGGACGTGCAATTTCCGGTGTTCCAGTATAAAAAAAGAGGAAGGTATTTCAAGAATCTTGGACAACTGTACCGGAATTTTCTAGTTGACTGAAAAGTGTTGACAGTAATTCGAATAGTGCATTTTGTTCAGCTTGTGGAAGAGAGATTGCCGCTGGAAAATCGGAACTGCAGAGACATGCAGGGAGTGATAAACAAAGAAAATTTGCTAAAACTCATTTCCACTCGAGAGAATGAACAAATTAATGATGAAGGTAGTGCTCTTGAGGAGAATTCGAGTAGTGTTGCGTCAGGCCATAAAAAAGCTGTGAAACCTGCGGAAATTCTGTTATCCAGTTGCGTAGCAGAGCACAACGTTCCCATTTATTTCGTGGATCATTTTATTCCTGTTCTTAAAAGAGCATTTTCTGATAGTCCAATCGCGCAAGATTGTTCTCTGGGGCGTACAAACTGCACAAGCATCATTGAAAATATTTTGGCGAAGGTCGCGAACGAGAATCTTGTAAAAATTTTGAGGGTGAATAAATTTTCAATTTTTGTTGATGAAACAACAGATATTTCGAAGAAGAAAATTCTTTGTGTTCTTGCGAGATATGTGTCGCCTGAAGACGGTCAGGTGAAAATGGAATTTTTAGATCTAATCGAACTGGATGCAACAGATTACTCAGCGGAGAAAATTTATAATTCTTTTAAACGATCTTTATAAAAAAAACTAATTCCAGTACAGAATACCGTAGGCTTGGCTTGTGATAATGCAAGCGTTATGGTCGGTGTAAAAAATTCCTTCGCGCAGAGATTAAAATTAGAAGTTCCCAATCTTATCCTGATGAATTATATTTGCCATTCATCCGCGATTGTTGCTTCAAAGGCCTGCAGTAATTTACCCAATGAGCCGGAGGACTTAATTCGAGGTACATTGATATATCTATCAAACAGTCCAAAGCGCTGTGCGATATTAGAAGAATATTAAGAATTCTTTCATGAAGGGAAATTGAATTTGTTAAACACGCGATGGTTGTGCCTGCATCGGTGTGGCGCATATTCTTGTTAATTGGGAACCTTTAAAATTATTTTTCTCATCAGCTATGCTAGAAGAGCACTCACCTTCAGCACAGAAACTGTATGAATTGCTAAATGATCAATCTGTAAAGGCCTCTTTTCTTTTCTTGAAATATACATCAAATTTTTTCAACTCTTTCAATGCCCTTTTTCAGTCTTGTGTGTTCATGCTACATAAATTGGCTAAAATTAGTCAGGGACTAATTCGTAGTATTGCACGAAATTTTTTGAAGAAAAATGTAATTGATAAACTTTTCACAACCCCTATCAATATTAGTCATCCTGATTATTTCCTTTCTTTGAATGAGATTTCCCTCGGACCTGAATGCAATACTCTTGTTCAAACTTTTCCAGCGAGTATCGCGGAGCAATTTCGTCTCAGATATTTACAGTTCTACGTAACTGTGACTTCTGAGATGAAATCTCGTTTGCCACACGCACATCCCATAATTGATAACCTGAAATATTTTAATCCTGAGGAGGCACTAAAAGGGGGTGATGAACGTATTGAACCGGCATTAATTTATAATCTCGTTTTTCATTTTGGTGATTTCGGCGAAACAGCATTAGCTTTTGAATGGCATGCATTGCCTGATGCGTTCGTCAGTTCAAAGGACAAGAAACGTGCACGTTCCCTATCTGTTGATAAATTTTGGAATGAGCTCTCGAAGTCAAAACATTTCACAGGTTCATTTATGTTTCCCAATTTAACTAAACTCACAAAAATCATCCTCTGCCTGCCACATTCCAATGCTGAAGCAGAGCGTATTTTTTCTATTGTGACAGACGTAAAAACCAAAAAACGTACTAAACTTGGTACTGACTGTCTTAAGTCTATTTGTCAGATACTATCCTTCAACCAGTGTCACAGTGACACAAGCAACGCCCCCAGCCGGTCAATGCCAATGCACCAAAACAATGCATGCATGTTTGTCATAGCGATGTCAATGTTGACTGTACTACTTTTGAAGTAAATCCCGATCATCTTGCGTTACATAATTCAAATAATTTGCATCCTAAGCAAAGCTCATAAAGTAGTAGAATTTTTGTTCAGCCCCATCGCGTTTACTTACTTCATCACAACCCTTTCGTTTTGACAGTGCGCGTGGAAGAATAATTTCAATAACTCTTCCCCATCGCAACGTTAACTCTTTGAAGCCATTGCAGTCATGTTCTGTCAAAAAAAAGTGTTCAATCGATATTTCTGAAAATTACTCTTTCTGTGCTTGGCAATGGGTTGGTAATCACATTTCAGTTCCTTCCAGGATTCTGTTGAACATTAAGAAACATGCAACTACTCCATTTTTCTTTTGTAGCCTTTTTCCGGTTTTTCAAAACCCAAAAATGGTTCTTTTTAGAACCGACCGGCCCTTTCTAGTACCCCCAAATGATAAACGTAGAAAGTTCAATAAAGCTCAAAAAATAATATCATTATCTTTCCTACAACTAGTAGCGTGAGATCCATTTCCTTCTATGGATGTGACTTTCAAGAATATTACGATGTTTCAGCAATGTATTTCCTTGTGACGTTTGACTCTGGTGAAATTTTACCTTCCCCTTGTGAACCTCGTGATGTTTGATTCTTGTGAAGTTTGATCTTCCCCTAGTGACCCTCGAGACGTTTGACCCTGCCCCTAGTGACCCTCGTGACGTTTGACCCTCCCCCTAGTGACCCTCGTGACATTTGACTCATGACCCTTGTGACGTTTGACCTTCCCACAAGTGACTCTTGTAACGTTTGACCCTCCCACAAATGGCCCTTGTGACGTTTGACCCTCCCCCTAGTGACCCTCGTGATCCTCGTGGAGGGTAATTATGTAGGCTAGGGAGAGAGGAGAATAGCCCCATCGTAAACAGGAGAAAGGAAATCGATCTCGAAAGGAATCGAAAGGAATCTCGAATAAGCATAAGCGTAAGACTGACACCGAAGCAGCACGCACGGCCGATCTCGTATCTTAAAAGAGAAACCCAACAATCGTGAACTTACGTCTCCCCATCGCGAAAATCAGAAATTAGAGCTCTGTTATCTGCCCCGAAATATAAGGATAATACAGGAATCATATGAAGGGCATATGAAGGTTCCACGGGTGTCATATGAGGATTATATAAACATCACATGATAATCACACGAGGGTTATATCGGGTCAGGATAAAAATCAGGATTAGAGTTAGAATAAAGGTAAAGGAAATAAGGGTCAGAAATAAGAGTCAAAAATAAGAGCCAGAAATAGAAGTTGAGAATGTGGGTCAAAAACAGGGGCCAGAAAAAGGTAAAAGTATGAAGGAATGATTGTTTTTCCCTGTATGGAATTTTTTTTAATTGTGAAAATTAAAATAAGGGGTTTTCTCTAGACCTTTTTTTGCTGGAAAAGTGAACTCATCGCTCCCAATTGGTCACACCCTACTAACCGTGGCAGATTTGTATGCGAAATCGGCGGGGGGCGTTGATATTATAGCGCTATGGGTATCTTATGGAGTCCATAGCACTAGAACATGTGGACCCCATTTGACCTTTGTTTTTCTCCTATGAGAACTCTGAGTAAACCCCTAAGTTCTCTATCAGATTTTATTATGACCTTTATAACATCCTGATATCGTCGTCAGATCATTGTAAAGTTTTCAGGTAGCCCTCATAAGGCCTCTATAGAGACCGATAAGGCCTCTCTATTCGATCCTTTTTCAACCAGCGTAATAGTTCGATAGGAATTCCCGACTCGCTTCGCTCCCAAACTTCCTGCGGTTGGTAGGGTGAAACGGATTGGGATCCAACAAACGTCTGATTTCAATCAGGTCAAGGAGAAAATGTGGAACTTTGAATAAATCATTTCTCATACATGAAATTTTTTTAGTGCATAAAAATTTTATGCAAGCAAGAAAAAGATTCCTTCCTTCATACTTTTACATTTTTCCGACCTCTGTTTTTGACCCCTATTCCCGACTCGTAATTTCTGACTCTTTTTTGACTCTTATGTCTGACCCTTATTTCCTGTACCCTTATCCTGACCTCATATGACTCTCGTATGATCATCATGTGAACCCTATATGTTCCTTATTTGACTTCCATCACTGTCATATGACCATTATATAACTTCTATATAACCCTCCCTCCCATGATCCGCATATTAACCCCCCCTCATGATTTTCATATGACCCTTATGACCCTAAATTGTTTGGGAAATCCTATCTGTAAAATTCTATAGGAAATGTTTGAATTCTCCACTCGATTCTTTCATACGTACATCCGCGCCGCGAGGAAAACAAGTACGTCCCGCACCCTAAACCATTCCGAAAAGGTGATTATCTTGTAGGAACAGGTCTCTTGATACTTCTTGCTGTAGTTGTTTCATTATGAATTCTTGAGATGAATCATTCATAAACATTCTCAGAATCATTTTTGTTACCAAAACTGAAAAAATTATTTAATATTTCAGGTAATGAAGCATAATCGTTTATAATTGAATATTGATTTTCGTTCTATTTTGTTCCAGGAAAGTTGAGGAGCCAGGGGATAAGCCACGTACACTCACAGCGTTATAAAAAGAATTTGCAATTACTAATCAACTATGGATACTGTTGCGATGTTGCACTTGTATAAATTATATAGAAAGACGAAAACAAATGGGTTCTTATTACTTTTGAGGTTTTGATGAATTTAATCTCGTGAAGTTAATCTGGTTTCACAAAAAACATCAGGAAGCTGGAACTCATAAAAAGAAGAGATATAAGAAAAATAAGATGTTTCCATGCAAAGCATTGACTCCACTGATATATTACAGATCATATCAGAGAAAAAGGCAGGTGTTGAATGTTAATCACGAATTTCTACAGGAAAATACAGAAAATATACAAAAATCGATGACAGCTTGATAATGGCGTTGGGATTGAAAAAGAAATCATGACAAATACTGTATATGTGCAGGGTATTTTATTGCGGACTGTGAACGAAGGAGAAAAAAGAGAAAACACTTGTGATGCTCAATTGTTTTAGTTCAATTATTTGAGGTCGATAACTAATTAATGGAAAATAAATTACCTAGTAAAATGGAAATTGATTCATTTATAATAATATAGAATACTCCCTCCTTTTTTATCATTATTCTTCTAGCCTTTACACATTTGGTTTGCCTAAGCAGGCGAGAAGTCGAAAAAAATAATAGTGAAAAACGAATTTCAATAATATCAAATTATATAGAATTTTGTCAGGATTGTATTCTAAATGAAACACTTGTATTTCATGATCACAGATGAGTTTTTTCATCAAATGAAGAAGACAAAGTCCAATTATATATTTCAGAAATAAAATGTTTTCATGTATATCTATTCTACGTCTATGGAAAAGTCGGAGACCACATCCTATCAAGATCTGCAATTTTCCTGTACTTTTTTCCTTCCGAGTGGACGCTTTGAAATCTCTTAAATTTCTCCAATTTCTCCAGGCCATTTTGGGATTTTCAGTAATTTTATCATTCAAAAATGGAGTAAACTCTAAATTTTCATCACTTTGCCAACGTTTCAAGTGGTACATTTACTCCTCATCTAGCAATTTATTAATTTCCATCTACAAAATGCAAGAAATACAAAAAATTATAGGAACCATTATCATCCATTAAACCTCATATAATAATTCAAGGATAATACAATTAATTTTCATAATTCGCTATTTCTTACCTATTCACAGAAAACCATTTTGATTTCAAAATTCTACAAAATCTTGGGAATACCAAACCAACAACTGAATCTAGCCGTCTTCCTAAACTGCAAAAGTCACAGCACGTATGGACAGAACCACGGTCCAGCGATAGATTTTCATGGTCATTTCACGGCTTTTATCCCTGATTTGATCTCTGAGAATAGGCCCTCAGTTTGACCCTTAAGAGCCTTTAGCCTTTAGTTAAACACCTCAGAGTTGACTTTACCTGTAACCTCTAAGAGAAGGTTCTCAATATGATCCCTGAGAGTTTGCCGTTATTTTGACCTTTAATAATAATTGGTCCTCAGTTTGACCCTTCGATTTTGACCCTTAAATTTTGATCCTTACAATTTCGCGCTTGTTTTGACGCTTAAATTTTGACTCCCACATTTTGACCCTTATATGTTAACACAAGTTTTGCCCCTTATGGTTTGACCCTTATATTTTGAACTTCATATTTTGACCTATATATTTTTACCTCGACATTTGGATCCTTAGCTTGACTCTTACATTTTAACCAGTTAAAATCTGCGGGTCAAAATGTTAGGGTCAATTGTTTAGATTAGAATAGATATATACGCGGCTGGTCGATTAAACGCTCAGAGTCACCTAAATCTTACGATCTTTTGTAACTTCCACCTTTTTCCCTCGGTCAGTCTATCAGCTCTAGCCCTGTGCCTTTCACTACGCTAATAAGACTGTTGACTGCCACTTCGTTTAAATCAGCTGGTTCCAGAAAAGCCTGGCCCCAGTTTTTATATCTACGAGTAGCTAACAGGGGGCACTCGCAGAGAATATGCGCGGTGTCCTCCCTTTTCCCTGCGCATAGCATGCAGTCTTCCTGCTTCGCCAACTTCATTTTGTACAGGTGAGCCCTAAGAGCTGCATTGCCCGTAAGGAAGCCTACCGCGACCCTTAGGTTCCTCCTACTCATACCCAGAAGTTCCATTGTCCTTCCGTTTGACGGCCTTCCCATAAACAGTTTTGCGCTGTCTACAGGTATTTCTCCAGCGTTTTTCATCTTTCCGCTGCAGGTGATCTTTAATAAGCTTTTTACCCACTGCGAATGGCATCTCAACTAGCCCCTCTGGAGGGTCGTCTTCAGTTCCCTCCTTGGCCAATTTGTCTGCCTCTTCGTTTCCTTGTATTCCATGGTGGTCCGAAACCCAGGTTAGGGTCATTTTATTATTCTACTCTAATGCGGCTAGTGCTAGTGTAGTTCCTACTGAAGACTAGGAGTGTAGTCTTGGCCGGGTTGACTGAGAGCCCAGTTTCCCTGCACCAGCCTTCAACGATGCTGAAAGCCGTTGCCATCAGGCCTCTGAGCACCCCCAGAAATCGATCCCTAACCAAAATTGCCACATCATCAGAAAAGTGACGTAGAACCCCGCTTCCCACAGCCTGTTTAGGAGTTCGTCCACCACCAGGTTCCACATCAGGGGCGACAAGACTACTCCCTGCGGATATCCCCTGGCCGGGCGTCCCTCCACACAGCTTTGTCCATGTTTCACCAACAGATTTCTGCCCTTTAAGGGGGGAAAACCCTTTGGACGCCCGAAAATGATTCATTTTTTACGAATGTTTTTAAAAGTGATAAAATAATCGCATTATTTCCAAATTTTGACATCATTTTATTACAGTTCTGAAGCGTAGAAAAACATTTTTTTTAATAAAACAAAATGGCGGTTCCATAGGGTATTCCTTCAGGCATCTTTTGCGTGGCATAGAAAAGTGCTGCATTTGTCACATTTTTCTGTTGATGTGAAAAAAAAATTCTTTCGATTACTGACATCTGCCGCGGAAGGATAAACTTATAAAATTATGAAAAAATACAAAATGAAACATTAAGTCGGCTGTTTAATCAAATAAAATTCCAGAAAAGGGATTTATTTATGCGATATCTTTAAAACTTTAGGTACCTCCTTCCGATAATACAGACAGTAACCTCCCAGAATTTCAATCAGATACATCAATAACTTTTTGAGCTACAACACAAGCAGTTTTTGAAAATGCAGTTTCAAGATAATCGCATTTAAAGTTCCAATACGATAAAACTATTAGTTTTTGTGACTTACCGATCAATCAGCGATTCCAGGAGCATATAATAAGCTTTCAGATTCCTCGAAAAGCTGGTTATTATCGTCCTGCTGCTGTTTTCGGGGTGCACGAGCTGGTTTTATCTTAGAAAGACTCTTCCGGCTCTGTCTCGCTACTCGCGCCTCATCGGTGTTTTCGGCGAAAACTTTGGAGTAGGTGCCAACAATTATATTTAACTCATTCATAATTCTCAGAATGGAGTTATATTCTTCATTGAATATCCCAGCAGTAATGTAGGCTGACATTTCAATCATTATCAGCCCAGAATACAGGTGCTTTGGAGATAATCGCCAAACTGTCGCGTTAAAGCTTTCATTGGCATTTTGGGTATGGCCACCCAACCATCTTTCAAGTAAATCATCCCTGGACCAATCTTCATAAATTGGTAGGAGATGCTGTTTAATGTCGTCGCCAAGTAATGGAGGAAGATCTTCAAGTTTTGGATCGCTTGTTACAGCCATAGCTTTCTGTCACTTGCACCGGTATCACTTCTACATATTACAGGACAATTCACCATTTTACTTTATTACTGCAAAATTCATCATAGTTAATTTCATTATAATGGAAATTCATTACAGCACATTGCATCACTGTAGATTCATTACAGTCAATTTTATCAATATACAGATTCATCACAGATCATATAGGAATACATAAATAAACGTTGTGGATATTCGCACCCTCAAAACGTGACTCGTGCCTCGTGCCTCGTGTCTCGTGTCTAGTGTCTCGTGTTTCATGACTGGAAAATTCTATGGTACGTAGGATCCCAGGGCTCGTGCCTCATATCTCGTACCTCGTATCTCGTGCCTCGTGTCTCGTGTCTCGTGCCTCGTATCTCGTGCCTCGTGTTTCGTATCTCGTGCCTCGTGTCTCGTGTCTCGTGTCTCGTTTCTCGTGGTTGGAAAATAGTATGTAACGGAGGATCCCCGGGCTCTTGCCTCGTATCTCGTGCCTCGTGCCTCGTGCCTCGTGTCTCGTGCCTCGTGTCTCGTGCCTCGTGTCTCCTGCCTCGCGTCTCGTTTCTCGTGACTGGAAAATAGTACGGCACGGAGGATTCCGGGGCTCGTGCCTCGTATCTTCTGCCTCGTGTCTCGTTTCTCGTGACTGGAAAATAGTACGGCACGGAGGATTCCGGGGCTCGTGCCTCGTATCTTCTGCCTCGTGTCTCGTTTCTCGTGACTGGAAAATAGTACGGCACGGAGGATTCCGGGGCTCGTGCCTCGTATCTTCTGCCTCGTGTCTCGTTTCTCGTGACTGGAAAATAGTACGGCACGGAGGATTCCGGGGCTCGTGCCTCATATCTTCTGCCTCGTGTCTCGTGCCTCGTGTCTCGTTTCAAGTGACTGGAAAATACTATGGTACGGAGGATCACTGGGCTCGTGCCTCGTATCTCGTGCCTCGTATTTCGTGCCTCGTTTCTCGTGTCTCGTATCTCGTACCTTGTATCTCGTAGCTCGTGCCTCGTGCCTCGTGTCTTGTGTCTCGTGATTGGAAAATTCTATGGTACGGAGGATCTCAGGACTCGTGCCTTATATCTCGTGCCTCGTATCTCGTGCCTCGTGTCTCGTGTCTCGTGTTTCGTGTCTCGTGCTTCGTGTCTCGCGTCTCGTTTCTCGTGGCTGGAAAATAGTATGTTACGGAGGATCCCCGGGCTCGTGCCTCGTATCTCGTGCCTCGTATTTCGTGCGTCGTTTCTCGTGTCTCGTGACTGGAAAATAGTATGGTACAGCGGATCCCCGGGCTCATATCTCGTATCTCGTACCTCGTATCTCGTAGCTCGGGCCTCGTGCCTCGTGTCTCGTGACTGGAAAATTCTATGGTACGGAGGATCCCAGGACTCGTGCCTCATATCTCGTGCCTCGTGTCTCATGTCTCGTGTTTCGTGTCTCGTGCCTCGTGTCTCATGTCTCGTGTTTCGTGTCTCGTGCCTCGTGTCGCGCGTCTCGTTTCTCACGGCTGGAAAATAGTATGTTACGGAGGATCCCCGGGCTCGTGCCTCGTATCTCATGCCTCGTGCCTCGTGTCTCGTGCCTCGTGTCGCGCGTCTCGTTTCTCACGGCTGGAAAATAGTATGTTACGGAGGATCCCCGGGCTCGTGCCTCGTATCTCATGCCTCGTGTCTCGTGTCTCGTACCTCGTGTCTCGTTTCTCGTGACTGGAAATTAGTATGGTACAGACGACCACAGCCACAGGTGGCCGCTTTCATGGCTGTTTCATGTTCGCCTCCACGGTCGTCTTAGGGTCGCTGCTTTGAAATAGCCATGGCGACCATTTTCCATTGCTGCTAATCTCGAGCGTGATAAGGGCCAAGTATGAGGGTAAAATAGGGACCAAGGAATGGCGAGTCATAACGGCCAAACACAAGGGACAAAGGTTAAAACAGGAATTATAAGCGTCAAACACGAGGATCAAATAACGACCAAAAGTCAAACAAAAGGGTCCCAGGGATAAACAAGAAGTTATAAGGGTCAGATAGGCACCACGGGTTGTATACAAGCTGACGGTCAAATGAGGGGTTGTGAGGGCCAAACGCAGATGTCCACTGGTCAAATACTGATCAAGCGTCATAGGGTGTTTATAAGAACCAAACACAAAGATCCAAGGGTCAAATTATGGCCAAGGGCCAAAAGGAGGGATACAAAAGTCCAAGTGTGCGATAGCAACTATGAGTCAAATGAAAGGCTACTAGGATCAAACACAAGGAATCTTCTTATGACCCCCATCTAACTTCCATATGATCTACATATGACCCTCTTATAACATCTATATGACCCCCATACGAACTCCCGATGGCTTTCATATTGCCTCCATATAACCCCCCTATGTCTCTCAACTGACTCGCATATGACTCCCATACACCCCCATATGATACTTGAATAACTCTCACATGACCTCCATATGACCCTCATAGAAAAACCCATAAACAATAGAGGACCTATAAAAAATTCAATCTTGACCATTGCGAATACTTTATCCCTCAAAAATTGAGCTTTTGACCCTTCCCCAAACGAAATAACAGTTATCACTGAGTTCCCCAAACAAATTCTAGTAAATCTAGATTTTTTTTTGTTTCTTCCATAATACTCGTTTGCCAAATATACGTATTTTTTAATTTAACTAATTAAAAATAGAAAACTTTTTCTCAAACAATGAAAATGCTTTCCTAAATATTCCCGAACGATTCCCAAATGATTGCCATCAATGAAAATTGATAATTAATTTTTCGTCTGCCAAATATAAGACGGTGTGTCGAGGGGCTGATAGAGGGTCTACTTATAGCTAGCGGGGGGTATGGGGAAACGTAAAAGCGGAATATTCCAATCGCTTGGTGGTCACAGGTAGTCCATTTTTAGCTTTTTGGTGGTAAAAATCAATGAGTTATAAATAATCGAAAATTTCACCTATGATCGGCGGAAGGGCTGCATCATTTTGAGAAATCGAGGCATGAATTTATGTCGAATGAGATGATGGTCAAAGGTGATGTAACACCTAATTGATTAATGCACTCTTTCATTTGATAATGAACAATGTTTGTAAACGTGCTATATACCGGAGGGCTAGTATTAATCATGGGCTATTCTGTCCAATCCTCTACGTAAATTCTCCTTTAACCCCGATAGGTGAATTCCAATATCCCCACTCTATGGTCGCCAAAGCGGAGTATCGGCGTCTCCACTCCCCCGATGGGTCACTCGATAGGGAGGTCCAGTTGTTCACTCAGCTGAGTGCTAATCGATCACGGTTCGATTGATTGACCATTGATAAACCAACGATTGACCATCTATCGAGCAACGATCGACTAGCAATCGACCAACAATTGACCATCGACCGTCGATCGACTGACCATCGACCGAGTGAACAAGTCGACCTCCTATCGAGGCACCATCGAGTAGCTATCGATCGATTCGCCAGGGTCGAGCGTCCTACTACGCTTTACTACGCTTTTCACTTTAGAGGGTGTTAAAAAATATTTAATAATGTTTATTTTTGTATTGCTTCCGAATGGAAGCATTGAAATCGTTCTATTCTTAGATTCTCTAATTTTACTCGGAAATGATGTAGAATGGTCTGAAACGTAAAAATACGAAGTTTGACCACCTTGTATATATGGGGAAAGAATATATAAACCCCTACTCCATGAAGCCCCTCACAAATCGAAGGGTATATTTGAACAGTGAATTAAATAAAAACCGTGATAAAATATATCCACCCGTTTCTGGTGAATCCCTTGATAAGTGAAATGATGTATTAGAAAAATGAAATCCAAAAAAAAGGAAAGAAAATTTTGAAAAAGAAAAATATCTATCCCTCCCCCCATGCAGTCTCTCACCGCCGCAAACCCATTTTACCCCACCGTTTCGCCAACGCTAGCCTTCTTATCGCCCACCTCAACCCTTTGGATATCTTTCTCGTCATTACCGTTTCAAGGCCATAAAGAATTCTCAGTCAGATGGATGCATTAATTGATTAAATAAATGCATGAAATGACGAGAGAATAGTGAAAATTAATGAAAAGAGATGTGTGCGTTGGTACGGGTGCGTCGGAAGGAGAGGGTTTAACTTGATGGGATACATTAAACTTGATATGAACTAAAGACTCCCCGATCTTTTTTTTTTCGTTATTATTTTGAAAAAACTGAAGAAAACCCCAAAATATCACATTTTGTGAGGTTTTTTCAGCATTACTGGAGATTAAACTAAAGATTTATTGACCGTGGATGAATTAATGATGAAAGGTTGTTGTTTTTTGGCCTTGCGGTCTCCCATAAATAAACAACATCAATTAATCGTGTTGTGAAACCAGTCGACGTTTCGGTCTCACTCGCGACCCTCATCAGGACTTCCCACTCTTTATTAATTGGTGCAGTCGAAATAAAATAGCGCCCCAACACAAACGTTGAGGTTAGTAGCAATAGATAAGAAGTTTCTAATCATCATAACCCAAAAAAACATGAAAATAATCCAATGACTCAATCTCAGCTTAATATGACTTCATGAACTGGTCTCTCTTCAGCCTCAGGTATTAAGCTGACAATACTCAGCTGGTAGCAAATTAATAATAAAAATAACAAAAAATTGCACAGACATAAGACATCAGGATATACATCAATTAATAAAGAGTGGGAAGTCCTGATGAGGGTCTCGAATGAGACTGAAATGTCGATTGGTTTCACAACATGATTAATTGATGTTGTTCATTTATTGGAGACCGCAAGGCCAAAAAACAACAACCTTTCGTCATTACTGGAGATCTATGTAGCCAATCGCCACCAAAATTCAACCAGATCGAAGGTATTTTCAGTTCTTTCAATTGAACTAACTACGACTTCAGAGGCATTATACGATCGGGAGAAATTGTTGAACAAAATTTTGTCCACTATATATCATTTTCGAGAGATTTTTCCAGGATTGATGAAAATCTGTCCAGTCGATTTCCACCAATATTTGATCAGGGCCAGGGATGGGTCTCCCAAATTACATTTGTAATCGAATTACTCGGAAATTCCCGGATATGCGTATTATCAAAAAATTACGGGGAAACAAATCCTATTGGATTGAAAAATTGCAATTCATAATTGTCGACTAGCAATTATTACCTATTATAATAATGGCATAATCAAAACTTGGATTACATACTAATCCTCGCATAGACGGTGTTATGTCCAGAGAAGTATTTTAGCGTCGACTGGACATGTTTCAATTGTCACATTAAAATCAAAGCTAAAATTATTGCATTTTATAATTATTGGACGACGCAAAGTTTTATACTCTTACCTTTTTTTAAAATATAAGCGAAAAAGGGCTTGATTTAGGGATAGGGATGAGTTGAGATGAATTTCTAATCAAGACATTTGGAGTTGTAATGGGAATCAAATTTGAATTTAAATATATTTTGTATTACTACTCGGTTTACAAAAACATGAGCGTGATTTTACAGAAATCTAGGTAGCTAAAATTCCTATCCCTGGAATGATCTGAAGGATTCAAATTTGGGTTTACAAATTTTGCTACTCACAATTCGGTCTGTTAGTTATAAATTATTCGATCTATTTGTAGATCCCTGGATAAATCCGTAATTTCCTCACCAGCAATTAGTCGCGCTAAAGGCTATTATGGATACTTTCACGGAAACACTTTCTTCTACTCGTTGATATTTTAATGAATTTTTGGCAGTTGAGTTTGAAGATTTTAAGAGTTTGGTTGAGACTGTCCACAATGCGTCGCAATAAACGAATTCCTCATTTGCAAGAAAAGTCACCACTCTCGGTTAAAGAAATTTTATTCCCGGATAATTTCAATTGTTCGTAACTTACTATTAATTCAGTACTATCCCGTGTAGTCGAAGGAAGGATTGAAAAACCGGACCGATTAAATGAACTATTTCCACCAGAATTGTTACTGCTCCGTCGCTGCTTCAAGACTGTTTAATTTTGATTTTTCTGACATTTTTATATGAATTTTGGGGTCACTTGTCACATGGGCTCAAACGAGTCCATTTTTAATTGGTGGAAAATGTATGACTTTTCCCACTCTTTTGATTTTTATGGGGAAGTAGTTCATTCGGTTTTTTTGGGGTCTTAATTAATCGGTTTGCAATCGTTCCTTCGCATACGAATCTTAGTATTGGGTAATTGGGGCATGCTGAGTGTGTCATTTCATCACTTTTGAACTCGATTCCAGTGCCTTTGGAATTTTTAATTGAGTTCAAGTGATGAAATGTACTCAATTTAGCTTACAATTGTGGGTTTGGTTCTCAATTACATGAGGTTATAATGTAACTTATAGTTATGATCCTATATAAAATTTACTCTAGTCTTAAATTTCTAGTATAAAATTTTTGGACATTACNTACGACTTCAGAGGCATTATACGATCGGGAGAAATTGTTGAACAAAATTTTGTCCACTATATATCATTTTCGAGAGATTTTTCCAGGATTGATGAAAATCTGTCCAGTCGATTTCCACCAATATTTGATCAGGGCCAGGGATGGGTCTCCCAAATTACATTTGTAATCGAATTACTCGGAAATTCCCGGATATGCGTATTATCAAAAAATTACGGGGAAACAAATCCTATTGGATTGAAAAATTGCAATTCATAATTGTCGACTAGCAATTATTACCTATTATAATAATGGCATAATCAAAACTTGGATTACATACTAATCCTCGCATAGACGGTGTTATGTCCAGAGAAGTATTTTAGCGTCGACTGGACATGTTTCAATTGTCACATTAAAATCAAAGCTAAAATTATTGCATTTTATAATTATTGGACGACGCAAAGTTTTATACTCTTACCTTTTTTTAAAATATAAGCGAAAAAGGGCTTGATTTAGGGATAGGGATGAGTTGAGATGAATTTCTAATCAAGACATTTGGAGTTGTAATGGGAATCAAATTTGAATTTAAATATATTTTGTATTACTACTCGGTTTACAAAAACATGAGCGTGATTTTACAGAAATCTAGGTAGCTAAAATTCCTATCCCTGGAATGATCTGAAGGATTCAAATTTGGGTTTACAAATTTTGCTACTCACAATTCGGTCTGTTAGTTATAAATTATTCGATCTATTTGTAGATCCCTGGATAAATCCGTAATTTCCTCACCAGCAATTAGTCGCGCTAAAGGCTATTATGGATACTTTCACGGAAACACTTTCTTCTACTCGTTGATATTTTAATGAATTTTTGGCAGTTGAGTTTGAAGATTTTAAGAGTTTGGTTGAGACTGTCCACAATGCGTCGNCTTGACGGATTACTGGTAATACTAATACATCCGGTATTATCTTCATAAATTATAATTGGTTGATTAATTTCAATATTTATACTAATTGCAAGTGATTTGAGCCATAATGCTTCCCTCACTGCTTCGAATAAAGCCATATACTCTGCTTCAGTGGATGAAGCTGCAACAGAGGTTAGCCTTGTTGTATTCCAGCATATTGTACATTGTTTNTGCTCCGTCGCTGCTTCAAGACTGTTTAATTTTGATTTTTCTGACATTTTTATATGAATTTTGGGGTCACTTGTCACATGGGCTCAAACGAGTCCATTTTTAATTGGTGGAAAATGTATGACTTTTCCCACTCTTTTGATTTTTATGGGGAAGTAGTTCATTCGGTTTTTTTGGGGTCTTAATTAATCGGTTTGCAATCGTTCCTTCGCATACGAATCTTAGTATTGGGTAATTGGGGCATGCTGAGTGTGTCATTTCATCACTTTTGAACTCGATTCCAGTGCCTTTGGAATTTTTAATTGAGTTCAAGTGATGAAATGTACTCAATTTAGCTTACAATTGTGGGTTTGGTTCT
>NW_021681162.1:44264-56880 GCF_001412515.2 Diachasma alloeum
TTGGATTATGTGTAGGAATACTCAATAAAAACACATTAGTTTTATTCTTCAAAGTAAAACTCTTTAATGATCGCACGCAGAAGGTATATCTTTCTCCAACGAAGTCTCTAGGACGACTAACTAAAAGTCATGAGAGTTTTCACTCTCTGGACCCATTTGACAAAAGGCCCTTGTTTCAATTTTCTTCAGCCTCTCCTTTGTGACTCACCATGAGGACTGTTTTTCTTCACGTCTCTATTTTCTAAGAAAAGCCATAAATGTCACCCTGAGTGTTTGGGTGGAAAAGAGAAAATGTTTAACTAAACTAAGAAATTAATTTTTGTATTCAGGCATGAATTCCAACAACAACGGTAAGAAAACTCAGAATTTACACATGTAATCTGTAATTCCCACACCGAATTACTTTTGGAGTAAAAAAAATTAATTCTGGCAAATTCCACATTATAAAAGTAATTGGTATTCTCAAATCTCCATTGATGAACGGATTTTGTGTATTTTCATTCTTAAATTACAAACTACTCGAGTAATTGCAACATTGAATTATGAGATTATAAATTATTCTGGTAATTCGGAAATTACTTTCTCAAATTACAAACTACGTCAGTAATTTCATTCTCAAATTACAAACTATGTCAGTAATTTCATTCTCAACTTACAAACTACTCGAGTAATTACGACATTTAATTATAAGATAACAAATTATTCTGGTAATTGAGAACTTACGTTTTCGAATTACAAACCACTTCAGTAATCTAATGATTTTTTATTGAAATTCCAATCCTCTAAACTCGAGATTTTTCATTTATTTTTGGTCAACTAATCGATCTAGATCCCAGAGAGAACCAAGAGTTTGGTTTTTCCGGGACATATGACTGATTTTTAGGAATTTATCTCCAATTATTAGGGATTCGGGATTGTAAAATTCAGTGAGTGCAAAACTCTCAAATTCAGTGATTTTGTCATCATTTTCCAGTGGCATTATTACTTATTTCTAGTGGCATCGTCATTAATTTTCAAGAAAATCGTCCCTAATTTTCAAAGTAATAACCCCGTCAATAATCAATAAAATCAATACTGCCAGCATAAATACTGCCAATCGAATGTCAGAACTTCATGAAATCCTGTGTCGACCCAAAAGTTCATATAAACACCGTTTGAGTAAATTGTGAATCACTACGCTTCAGATTACTCTTGCGAGCACGTTCTAGATCACTTTCTTTAGCCAATTCTTTAAATTTTTTTTTCGATTTTGGGCTTTTGATGAAATATTGATTCCCAGAAGAGATAAGAGAACGTTTTCAAGTCTTCAATTGATATTTTTGATGGAAATTTGCAATTGAGCAATTAGCTGACAATCGGAAAGGCCCTAAGAACACTGCCAAAATGGACGGTTCCGGTTTGCGACCGGTTCCCTCATCTCGAATGCAAATTTTCTTCTCAAAGTGATTCTTCCGACGGAAACCATACCAAATTTAAGGTGGATATCTCGACACCATTCTATTCGAGAATAATGTTTCCCTCCTTTTTTACCATTTTTCCAATTTTTTTCATTGTTTTCTTTCATTTTTTCATTTTAAATATTTCAATCAATAGTAAATACCTTTGTGGATGAAGATGTTCAGAAAATTATTAAAAATTTTGATTGAAAAACCCATTGGCATGAGAAAAAAAATCGAGAGAAGGATATTTTCGGATAGAATAGAGCGAATTCTCATCTCAATTTTTTAGTGCTTATCGTAGAATGAGACACTTTGCCGAAGAAGGAAAGGGATCTGAAATCGAAAGGGAGGGTAAGGAGTACAACGCTGGATGTTCAACATCATAGGCGATGTTGAGATTCTCGCTGATGTGAGCTAATTGAAACCATGCTTAATCGAAGGAACGAAAAAGTTCCATCGACAGTACCTACGCGAGACTCTAAAACAAATTTTCTATTTTCTGAAACCCGCAATTTCACAAAATGAATGAATGAGTAAATAAATAACAAATGGAAAAAACCATCAGATGGCTGTATTTTCGATACAGCCGCAAGTTTACGTGGATACGTCCATGGTCTTCCCTTGCCTCCACCGAACAATAAATGTTCAACATGGTTTGTTCACAATGGAATTATCTCATACAAATACCCTTGATTCTTGGATGAATTCATTCTTTCTTCTTTCTTTAATCCCCAAATTTTTTTTTGAATGTTATTCAAAAATCTTGCAATTTTTTAGATTTTTTTGGAAAAAAAAACTCATCTCTTCTTGAAATTCCTAGAAATTCCCTGATTTTTCTCTAAATTTTAAGAAACTCCTTGCATTTCCTTGAATTTTCTAGAAACTCCTCGAATTTTCTCGAAATTTGTATAAACTCCTTGAGTTCCCTTGAAATTTTTGGAAATCCGTGGAATTCCTCTGAGTCCCCTCAAAATTTCTAGAAACTTTTGGACTCCATCGGATTTTCTAGAAACTTTTTGAATTTCCTTTAAATTTTCAAAAACTCCCTGAATTCCCTCGAAATTTCTAGAAAAACCTTGAATTTCCTCGAAATTGTTAGAAAGTCCTTGAATTCCCTCGAAAGTTCGAGAAACTCCCTGATTTTTCTCGAAATCTCTAGACATTCCCTGAATTCCCTTGAATTATCTCGAAAAATGTAGAATTGTCTAGAAAATCGAGAATGTTCCAGAATTGCGATAGTTGGCGCTACGAAAAGAAGACTATAATAAGGACTTTTACCTAAATGCATAATGAAAACATAGACGTATCCACATCAAAATTAAACAAATTTAGTGTCCGAAGGCTGTAAATATGCATGTCAGATAAGAAGGGCGTACACTCACGCCTTTTTAGCTCCCGAAATTCTTACATTGTTCTTCACGGAAATATGAAACCCGAAAAATGAGTTATTCCCACTAAGGTCCTTTTTATCCCAAGTCAGACGTAGTCCTTTCTCATTTGAACACGGACTTACGTCGTTTCGATATTGTGGAATTCATGTTTCAGAGAAACAGGCTCCACGGCAAAATATCACATATCAAAATATCACCGGCAAAATATCATGCCTCAAAATATCACGAAACAAAATCTCACCGGTAAAAAATATCACAAATCAAAATATCACACACAAAAAATATCACAAACCAAAATGATCATAAACAAATTTAAAAAAAAAACAATTACGAGTGTACATGAATTGAAAACAAATCAAACAATTTCTCCTAAACCGAAACAGAAAATCAATGTATTGATTTATAAGGAGAGGGAAAAACCCAGCAGTGTTTACATACCGAAAATGGAATTAAATAGCCGTATTGTGGTAATGAATTATCGGAGAAAGAAAGAATTGCACGGCCGTGTTCACACACGCGACGAAAAATCAAGAAAAACCATTGAAATATCATTGAATATATTGAAAATTTAAAAAATTAATTAATATTATTGAAAATTTAAAAATTACATGATGTTATGATATTTTAAAAAATGATATTTATCACAAATGATATTTTCATCTTATGATATTTATCAATGTGATATTTTTTCATGTGATATTTTGCGGTGTGATATTTTGAGACTGATATTTTGCCGTGATGCCGAGAAACAGACATTCACGACCTTACAACCCTACCATTACGTCATGATCATTAGCCAAGATTTTCATTCGGAATTTCTGCTATTAAAATATTTCCTAGTATCGCTTCATTCATAATTTTCATGCCCAGTTTTATCTCCCCACCTCTTCGATTGTATAACCTCCTTCAACATTCATGTTAGAAAATTCTGACTTTGGATCAGTCAATGTTTTAGGACGTTGGAGGAATGTTAGAGGACGTAAATTTTCCGTGGATGAAATTTTCGTTTATTTTTCATGGGAGCAACATTGTAACCCTCCTCCACCCAACCCCTCCCACTTGCCTCCCTTCTGCTGACATTTTCGACTGGACGTTCAATTAAAAAAATTTTTTTTTTCTAGTTTTTCTTCTCCATCATGTGTAGTCTTCAGGCCCCTAATTCTTGGATCGCTCTCCCCCCTTTCGAGCATCGTTTATTTTTCATTTTCGTGTTTAGTCTTTCGTTCTTTATTCCCCTGTCTCGTTTATAGATATCCATTGTGAAGATTCTAGAAATCGAGACGGTGTTCGAAAAATCAATAACAATCATCTAGAATCATTGGGGATTCGAACCCCGGTTCTCTGCGACCCAGTCCAAGTATCTAGTCGATACGCCACTGCAGAAAGATGGATATAATTGATCGACCAAACGAGCCCGCCGAAGGCGGGCGAAGTTTGATCTAAATTATATGAAAAGTCTCGTTCGAAAATGATAATAATTATTATAATTGTAGTCATGATTGTCATGCCTCAAATCACAACATTTAACGTCTTTAAATTCAAAATTTTTTAGCACCCTGCGCCACCTTATCCACTGCGACGCTCCACCAACTTTATATTGTTTTGTTTGATGAAATTTCGAATTATCACGATTCGAGAAGATGATGATGGGTATAAAAATTCATTATTTCATTTATTCAATTATTGGGTTGGGAGGGGTATTATCATCTTCGAACGAGACTTTTCATATAATTTAGATCGATCGATCGATTGTATTGCAAGTCTCGTTCTCGATGACAATAATTACTATAATTGTAGTGCTTCAAAGCGTGTGATAATTCATAACAGATAATTCATAGATCTGTTCAAACGATTTATTCAAAGTGGAAAATATGAATAAGTATAAATCAAATAAACATTAGAACAAAACGCCTTATAATTATTCCAGAATTGTACGTGCGAATTTGTCATTGGGTTGCTGGATGGTCCTATTATAGAATTGGAAGAAAGTCTGAGATCCAGATGCCCAACCAGCAGTACGTCTAATCGTATCGATATCCACTATTCTTTTGTGAGCAGCAGAAACAGTTACATGTCGCGTACTATAGGCAGTAAAATGATTCATATCGATACCGGCTTTACTGAATACATCTTCTATCCAATGACCAATAGTTTGCGCACTCACCGCTTCATACGGTTTCACTGTTGCGATAAAAAAATTTTTAGTGTTTTGGTCTCGAAGACTGGGATAGTTCAATATAATTTAATACTACAGACGCTACGCACAAACCAGGCTTTTCTTTGAAAAACGGTAAAGTTAAGTCCGGACTGGTTGATCCAACTTTTGATGTTTTAGTAATACTTGTAATTTTTATACTTATACCCGTATCCGATTTAACAATATTCTCAACATTAATCAATGAAAGAGTCTGTGATCTCTGGGCCGTTGTCAAAGCTAAAAGTGTCGCCACTTTTCCGGCCGCCTCTTCTAATTTTAACTCCTTCAAGGGTTTCGATTTTTCTAAATAACGTAGAACTGGAAAGATATCCCACGTTGAAGAATACTTTGATCTCGTGGGATTCTTTCTGAATGCACCCCGCATAAAACGTAAGATCAAGCCATCTACATTGATATCCTGGGCTGCGATGAGAGAGATAGTTGCCCTGGTGGTATTTAAAGTACTATATTTTCCACCTTCTTTTAATCTTAAATGGAGAAAATTAATAATATCTGCTGTCTTTGGATTGAAAGTCTCCAACTTATTAGCATGAGTATAGTTCCACCAGGATTTTTGTTGACATTCGTATTGTTTGAGTGTTGAAGGTGCGATGGAACAAATTAATACATCAACAGAATCTGTACTAATTCCTTTCCTCAGATATGCTGTCCGGATAATTTCCATACCGCCAATTAAAGGTGGGATGCTAGCGGGTGGTTCTCGTTCCTATAAGGAGATACCAATAAATTTTCTGTAGGATTAAATATTATTGGAGATTCAGTAAGGAGCGAGGTAAATAAAGGGTACCATGGTTGCGTGGGCCAGAATGGCACCACCAGTACTCCTACTGAATTGTCAGTGATAATTTTTCTCAAAGTACGAGAGATTAGTGCGAAGGGAGGAAAGACATAAAACATTTCATCCTTCCAGGAATCTGTGAATGCATCTACTAACGCAGCTTCAGGATCTGGGAATCGAGAATAAAATTTTTTACATTTATTATTTAATCTCAATGCAAATAAATCGACTGTGAAAGGTCCAAATTTTTTCTCGACTAGATTGAAAAAATATTGAGAAAGTTCCCATTCTGTATCGGCGTTAGTGATACGAGATGCGCTATCTGCTTCACTGCTTTCCGCTGAGCGAATATACGAAGCTTTTATCCATAATTTCCTCTCTTCACACCAACTCCAGATTTTTCTTGACAATTTGCCCAGGTGAGGAAGTTGTACACCTCCAAATCTATTCACATGAGCTATTACAGTAGTGTTATCTAAGCGCAATAAAATTTCACAATTAAATAAATTTGACGCAAAATACTTGAGTGCGAAGAAAGCAGCTAATAACTGAAAGTAATTGATGTGTTTTTCATTTTTTTCATCATTCCAAAATCCATGAGCACTGACATTGTTACAATGGCAACCCCAGCCTGACAGAGACGAATCGGAAAAAATTTCAATTGCGAATATTCCATCTCGAATTGGATTTGCTCCAATGGCAGCATTCTTTTCCCACCAATTTAATTCTTCAATCATAGCCTCATTTAAAAACATTTTTCTCTCATAGTTTCCACCATTAAATTTTAAGGATAAAAATTTTGGTCTCTTGGTATCGGTGGTATTCACGCAAATATCGTAATGTTCAGCGTGCTCCCAATTTTTTCCCTGACTGGAAAATTGTGGATGGGCGGTTATATACCCATCGTCCCTCCAACTTCGTCACGTTGGAGATGGTCGACCTCGACGCCTGGACACTTGTCCTTCCACTTGGGGGTTGACAAGACTTATCGCCGTCTGCACGTGTCATATTATTGGCCCAATATGTTCCGTGACGTGGTGTCCTTCGTTAGCCATTGTGATCCCTGTCAGCGTTGTAAGGTTGAGAACACCTTGCCACGAGGACACATGGGCCGGCGTGTTATCCAAGGTCGATCACTCCCAGCAAATCGGGATATTCCTATGTGCTGGTGCTCCAAGACCTATTCACTAAGTGGATCGAGGTCATCCCCATCCGCCGAGCCACTGGTAAGGCGATCAAGGAGCAGGTGGAAAATGTAATCATTTCGCGCTGGGGAACCCCCCGCGTGTTTTTCACCGATAATGGTACTGAATTCGTTAATCGGGAGATCCAAGCTCCGGCAGAGCATACGGGGATGAGGTACGAGACATCTCCCCCCTATCATACCCAGGCTAATCCAGTCGAGCGGGTTAGTCGTGTATTGAAAATGATGTTGAGAGCCTTCATGGAGGGAGACCACCGAAGGTGGGATACCCACCTGCACAAATTTCGTTTCGCCTTCAACACGGTGGAGCACAGCTCCATCCAGACGAGTCCAGCATTTGCGAATTTCGGTAGAAATCCTCTTGCTGCGGTATCCCTTCGACGCGAGCTCGAAGGAGACGTCGAAATAATCCCTGGCGAACCCCAGGAATGGGTTGAAAGGATGCGGAAGCTGGAGATGCTCCGGAAAATCCTCATTCACGCCATGCGAGAATCCGCTGACAAGCAGGCCCATCACTATAATCTCCGTCGACGAGACGTCGAGTTCCAAGAGGGTGACCTCTTCATGAGACGTTCCCTATCGAATGCGGTCAAGCGTTTCTCCGCGACCCTTGTGCCACCATTCGAAGGTCCTTTCGTCGTTCATAAAAAGGTTTCCCGAGTTCGTTATCAACTTGCGGACTTCTCAGGGAAGAGTCAAGGGGAATCTTCGATACAGGACATTAAACCCTATCGAATCCCTCTTGAGGACCCCTGAAATCTCAGGGTAGCCCTACGTGATACCTTCACGGTCCGAAAGGAATCCACCTCAGTCGTGGCCGAATGATACTTCGACCCTATAACGAAATACCGTTCATCTCTCCCCCTAAAGGGCGGTAATTTTCCGGACAAACTCTCTGTGTTCCCTCTCTTGTTGCAGAATTCATCACCGGAGGTCACCACCACTACCGAGGCAGAATGCCTGACGGTGGACCTGACGGGAAGCCCACCACCTTCACCTCCCCTAGGCTTGGAGACCAAGGACGAGCCGGCGCCCACCACCAGTCAGCAAGCGGCGTTGTTGAACGCCCAGCTCGCCCTGGAATGCGTCCTGTTCCAGGAGGGGATCCCGGTCGAAGACCTTGACGATTATTCATTCCTGGAAGAGGAGGTAGTCGAACAGCTGGGCTCACCTCCGTGCCCGCAGCGCTACTCCCCAGAGACGGAGGCGATTACTCCGCCATCCACGGCCGCACTCGTCCGACCGAATCAAGAACGAACACCTCCAAGGGAGCAACCCGGATCACCCCTTCGCTTCCCACGTTTCTGGGATCCTATCGGACCCTGGCTCGCCGACATCAGGAGCATTGAAAAGACGAACCCAGGTTTCGCTGACGCCCTGTCCACCTGCTCCCTTGCTCCACTTCAGCAACTAACAAGATGGAGGTATGAGATCCCCCCTCTTCCATTGGGATTTTTGGAGATCACCACCACGGAAGAGAGGGAGGAAGTTGTAATCCCCGACGTACCGTCGGTGGCACAGTTCGAAGACCCCACTGTCTCGTCAGTTCCAGATCTCACGTCTGAGTTATCCGATATTCTACCGGCCCCCTCAAGTCCACGAATCCCCGACTCACAATCGAGCTCTTCGAGCTCTTCGAGCTTCTCGAGCTCCAGCTCATCCTCCTCGAATTCCAGCAGTTCCGTCGAGACATGTCTGGAGCCAGAGGACGGAGATCCAGTTCGTCAACCTGGTTTAGGGGAATCCGTAAAATCCCTATCACATCCATCCTCGGGCGCAGAAGTACCCCAGGTCACTTCCATCTGGAGCTGCGAGAGTAATGTCATCGAATTCATAGAGCTCGATAATCAGGAGGAATTCTCGTTAGCGAGCACGACCCCGGGACCAACCTCACCACATCCGACTCCATCAGCCCCTAAGGTAGAGTCGAGTCTGCCAAATCCGCTCCTCACGAGTACGAGAGTGAGCGAGAAAGCCCATCCTGGTCAGTCCCCGGAAGTCCGGGATGGCCAGAGAACCTCCGCCAGAGCTACCCTGGATATGCCTCCGGCGGTCACACCATCATCACCTCCGACGAAGGAACCTCAGGTATCCCTGAGCGCGCCTCCTTCAGCTCCATCTCCGGGAGGGTCAGCCAAACAGCAACCCCTCCAGGTTAATCCGCCCACGCAGGGTAACCCCCTAACACCAGGAGAGAACGGCGCGACCACTCCGACTGTCACCACTGCCAACGCACCACCGGCTATTCCGAGTAACCCCAGAGGACCCAGTAATCGGCAAACCCCCGACCATCAAGAAGGGACTCGGCCCAAGCGCGATAGGGGGCAACAAAGCAAGTCCCAAGGAGGAAAAAGACGTAAGCCGAGGCCATGGTGCTTTGACTGTCGCAAGCACGGTCATCCACACCAGATATGTCCCAACCCAACCGGGGACACCTTTTGCCATCAGTGCCCCTCCAGACTCAGTGCCTACCAGAGGTGTCCGGAGCACGGGTTTGTGGCCAACCCCGGGGCCAGGTCGAAAACCCCCGAAGCTAACATCGGCAGCAGAGGACTGCAGGCCTCCTTTGGAAGCCGTTCCAAGGAATCATTCAGTCGGTCCAGCTCCATCGACGGGTGCTACCCCCCGCCGTTCTCGTTCAGGCAGTCAAGGCCCCAACCGAGAGCACCCCAGGGTCGGGGAACCTCGGGAGAGATCTCGTCCGAGATCACCACCAAGGGCATCCCACGAGCGCTTTTGAGATTATTATCCATCCCCATCTGAGGGCTACGGGGCCACCTTCACCTCAGCATCCACGGCATCGAAACCAGCGACCGTTACGTCTGGAGAGTATTGGTCCAGCCGTGGTCTCACCAGGACTCCTCCGGAGGGGTCCACCCTCAGATTCTTCTGGGAACCTCCCCAGTCAGAGGAGACTCCTCGATCAGCGACCGGTTATTGGAGCGCGTCCGCAGACGCCACCCGAGGTTACTACACCTCTCCGACTCCAGCATCTCCGGCACCATCGACGTCTCCGGCTCCGGTACCATCGACGGCACCAACTCTACAGTGGTCCCCAGAGACAATCGTGGCCCTGCAGCAGCTCCTGAATCAGGTTCAGCAGACCTCGCAAGGTCAACCGGCAGCACAGCAGCTACCTCAAAATCCTCCCCCCGGACCTAAGTCCTGGGTAGCGAGGTACCCTCCCCGTTGATAAACGGCGGTTCTCTTTTTTTTATTATCCCCGTTCGATTTGGTGAATTCTTTTTTTTGTTTGTTTTTGTCCCCGCTAACTGCGGTGGTTTAGACAAGTTAATCTTTTTTTTTTCTTCTCTCAATAATCCACCATACAATTTTGGATCTAAAGTTTTTTTTGGTATGATTCTCTGGTTGGACCAGCAGTCAATTTCTCTTGTTTTTCTTTTTTTTTTGATACACCATTTCATTTTTTTGTTCGGCTCGTGATAAGGCTCACGAAGGCAGTGATAATTTTCTTTTGTTGTTCTTGATAAAGCCTCGCTACGCGCCGTGGAAAAGACCTCCTGGAGAGGCTAAAAATGTGATATCACAATAATAATTAGTTTTCCCACTCAAATTGTTAGGAGTGTGGTATTTGACTGCGCCTAAGGCGAAAAACAAAGTATTAACAAATAAAGTATAGTGTTCTCATATATAGTTGTGAGTTTTGATCCAACCAACATCTCAGAGTATGGTTCGGTTTTGGTTCCCTTTAACAGCCCCGTTGCAGAGTACGAGGATACCCACCTTCCGGAAGATAGAAAGCTATCACCGTCATCAGGTCACCAACACCCAGCCGTACACGGATACCAACCGTCAAAGGAGGGGAGTGTAACGAACATGTGGGGATGTTCGTTAGAGATACCACCAGGACCTGAGAACATCCACCTCCGGCGACATTCGGAAACGGATCGTGAGTAGAGAGAGAGAAAGAGAGATTAGGGTTTTGCTTCCCACTCCGATGTGGTCATTTTTCCGATTATCCCTGGGATAATCGAGTCGTGTTTTCCATTTAAGCGTAGTTATGTCTCGTTGCTTCGCCCTCCCGTTTAGTAATTTTGCGGTTTCGTTTCGTTTTTGACTAATAAAGATCTGAAATTAGGCGTTTTTGAGGGCCCATAGGGTTATCGTGAAGAAGGGCCAAATTTTAGAGTCATCCGATAACCTTTATGGGAACCACCCTATTGTTAATCTTACGGTAAATCGTTTAGGTCCGGCTGAAATGCCGGCGCTCCAAATTATGATGGATTTTACGGTGGTTAACTGGTTACGTTTCAGTTTTTCGGTGGAAGGTCACGCGGAACAAGTGCAACCCTTGTATCCTGTGAATTGCCAGGTTGCATAAAGATTTTGGGAAATTTGAGAAAATTAGTTAGGAGTATCGGTCTTTTAACCCCGTGAATCCAGGAGAACCGACCCGTAAGAAGCGCCAAAAATCCATGGTAATTTTCCGAACGTCCACGGGTTCGGCCCAGATTAATCATTATTGGTCTATTATTAGTCAATTTTATAAAGAATAAATAATTAGAGTTGAGTCGCGTTTGAATTCCCCGAAATTATTCAGTGGCGCCATCAAACCCCCTGCTTGATGTGCTAAAATCTTCGCCAATCAGAGCCCGCCTCTGTTGGCCGGAATTTGCGCTGCGTTCAGTGCCCGTGACACTGACCCAGGGCAGTTAGTTCCGCGTTGACCGTCCCAAACCACTAGTCGCGTGTGAATTTTTGTGTGCCCACATTACGCAACTGCGCACTTGGATTATAGCGGAGTTACCTTGTAGCTGTAAGGATCCAGGATGGTCCGAAAAGGGAAGAGGACCCTCAGAAACCGAAAAGCCGTGAGTTTTCTGGTATTTTTCCCTCTAATTTCGAGCCATTTTTGAATGGCGTCGTTTTCCCCGTCATGGCGGTATCCCTCGCGTGGCCCTCAGCCACGTGTAGTGTTTGATCACCCCCCGTTAATCACATTTGTCAGTTCGAAATTGGCATTATCCCTTATCCCGGCTAATTAGCCATGGGTCCTTCCGATTTTTGGATCGGATATTCCACCCAAAATCGGGTCGGTGCCGAGTTCTTCCCTTCCGGTTTATCCCAATCATCTCTTGGGGTAATCTACGAGTTCGGCGAGTGTATCTGTGTGGCAGTAAAATGTCGGCGTCTTTTCCCAGTCGAAATCGGGCGTTTTTCGACGTAGGTCATTTCCTTCTCTCTCGCCCCTATGGCGAGAAGTATCCCTATTTTTCCTACGCATAGATTGCGTAGAGTTTTCCCCTTACGGTCGCCCCTAATGTGCCAACAAGTGATGGCTATCGCTTACCGCAAGCGTTCCCCGTTTAAATGTCCCTCCGGAGATAACTCAATCTGGAGTGGCTCCCAATGATCCCAAAATTATGATTTTGGTTTCATGGGCTTCGCTAGACTTTTCCGAGCAAGTTGGCTATGGTTTTTTGAAAATTTACTCTACCGAATTTCCGCTACGGCGAGTTTAGTTTTAAGGAGTTTTAGGTTCCCGCAATACGCTCAACGTATATCGCTGGGTTTAGATCTTTCTCTCTCTCTCTCTCTCTCTCTCTCTCTCTCTCTCTCTCTCTC
>NW_021681162.1:59334-120774 GCF_001412515.2 Diachasma alloeum
CTCTCTCTCTCTCTCTCTCTCTCTCTGTCTCTCTCTCTCTCTCTCTCTCTCTCTCTCTCTCTCTCTTCTCACGGGAATTCGCGTACCGTTCCCCTCAATTCTCGACATTCATGAGTATTTCGGGATTAATCGATAATTTCTCATATACATTGTGGTATGAGGAATTTGATGACCTCACTGGTGTTTGAGTTAATCGACCAAATTAATATTTGTATTATATAAGAGAATTCAAATGATTATTTCCGATTCAAGTTGTTTTTTCCATTATTGCTATTTAATTAGTTATTATTATACCTTTTTTTTTTGGTGAGATCAATGCGAAGATAAAATCATGTAAATTATTAATTTTCAACTTTCAATAGTGAAACACGTAAGGACGATGTCGATTTCTTTTCCTTTTTTGTAGTTTTGGCCACCCAATACCCGTTTCCACCTGAAATCCACCCCTCTCTCCACAACCTAGCACAATGAGCGAACCAAGGACCGTTACCTTTCCCCAGAAATCTAGTTTTCTCCCTTTTTGAGTACATTTTTGAGGTTTTGGAATCAATTAAAATTGGTTTTGTAGATTCATCCGGTTTGGTAATTCCGGCTAAAAATTACCTGGCGCCTATAGATTTTTGCATTTTTGAGTTTAACTAGATGAATGGGAAGAAGGGCAAAGGTAATAGCCATTTTTAACCCCCATACGAAAATGTCACGTTACAAAATTATGATCATCGAGAATGAGACTTGCAATATAATAATGCATAAGTTAGCTCTAACGTCAGCCCTACCCTCCCACCCCCCTCAGATTTCAATGTTGCCACTTATTTCTTTTTATTATTCAATTAGGATAACAGGTAACGAGGGGAAAAAATTACTAAATAAAATTCTCAATTCTTCATCATTCACGAGAATTGATCAAATCTTCGGGATAGTAATTTGCCTATAGTGGATAATAAATTTCGGTCATGTGAGTGCGTTTGCATTTTTTTGATTGGCTGGGTTTGGCACTGACCACGCCTGCTATTTTCCCAATTCGTAGCGATGGGCATCACAGGTCCTTGTTCTCAGTACATTGCTCGCTGAGACGCGGCGTCGACACCGTGGTGAAGTTCATCAGAGTTCTGATTATGGTTTGTGTTTGATTGAAAGTATTAGTTTCGATTTAGAGGTGTCGATGAGGTAAGTAAAAACGTATATTCATATTCTGAGATATTAATGATGAGATATTTTTCTATATTTGGTATTAAATGGTATAAACTTCTACAACCACAAAAAGTTCTTGTAGAATTTTTCGAAAGTCAGTGGTTTCGTCTCCTTCCATCACACTTCTCTTAAATGTAAGAATTTGCAGAAAATTTTGACTAGAAGATGGATCACTCCAATGTGAATCTAATCTCTTCATGGTTTGAAGGGCAAATGGACAGAATGGACAGAATGGATTACATCGAATCCACCGAGTGAAGACGAAGAAATGAGGGATGCTCCAGCTCCGACTTCTCCAAACCAACCCTGGCAACTTAGTATCCTCGCTGTTACGAGGATGTAGCGAGGATGTAGCGAGGATGTTATTTTAATGTGAAAAAGGCCGAGAATGACATTAATAGGATCCGAAAGTTTCACCACTCTATTACTAAACCAATTCTACAAAGAAAAAACTCGAAAAAATCTCCATCGAGAGTTCATTCCACTTCCAAAAATCCCCAACCCCGATCTTGAGCTGATAAATTACTTTACCACCCTCTCTGGCATTTTCCGACTTCCACACACCCCCACATCTTCCATTCTCCTTTCTGTCTCATTCACGTGTGTGGGTGCATCGCTATCAGACACGTGAGACGATTTAAACCGCTACGGAAATGTGTTATCTTGCGGGGATAATGAAATAGGATATTTCTGGATTTTCTATTGTTTGAGTTCAACAGAGTGGAAATAGTCTCACGATAATTCTCACATGAGTCTATTCAAAATGTTTTAATTTAATTTCAAATTAAATATGGGGCTAAAAATCCGTAAATTTTTATTCTCTCGGGAATCGTGAGTCGAGTTTACATGAAATGTCAGTGAAAATAACAGTCTTTCAGTGCTGTTCTTGAAATTGGGATAGTTGGTTCATTGGAGTTCCTTTCGGATTGCCAATGCACCCTCCCCCTCCCCCCACCCAATTAATTTATCAGATCAGCTACAAAAAAAGTTGAAATACATTTTCCTCTAGGACCAGTCGTTTTTTAGATATTCTGAGAACAAAAATTTTGGATTATTTGTTCAAGTATCTTGTAAAGGAGTGATTTTGGACAAAAATGTCAAAAAAAAATTTTATAGGAAATTTTCTCCGCTACAAAAAACCGGTAAACGCATTTTCCCTTAAAACCACTCCATTTCGAGATATTTGTGGAAAAATAGAAAAAAATATACACTCTCTAAACAATTCAAGAGTGAAGGAGGCAAAAAAATAGAGAGGATAACGGGGGAATTATATTCTCCTGTGTGATGATTTTGGGTGGGGCTTTCGACACATCTTTTCGAAATCTCGTTTCCTCTCGAGTTCTTTGAACGAAGCCAGAGCCCTGGGATCCTTAGTGAATTGATGATATTCGTTCATCAGGTGAGCACAAAAATGAATCCTCAGGGCTTTGGTCGTCCTCCGGATATCCAGAGACTCGTAGGAAGTGAGATCCTCCCAAGTGCTTGTCCTGTCAGCGAAAGCTATTTTATTGTTGTCGATAAGATACTGCACCATAATCTTCTTGTCTCTACGAGAAAATCTGTTGCTCGTCCGTTGTGTGGGTGGAGGAGTTGGGGGTCTGGAGATGATGGACCCTGGCTTTGAACTACTGCTCAGCCAGACGGCAGCATCATCATCGTCAGAGTCCAATGTTGGTGGCTGTTTACTGGGACCTGGGAGGTTCAGAAGGATTGGAGATAGTGGGGGGCGTGCTGGTTGAACCTCACTGGGACCAGTTTCATCAGTTTCACCAGTTTGCTCAGGATCTTCATTTTCCTCGATATGGATCTCTGCTCTTCCAACACTGTCTCTCTGCTCCTCGAGAGTTTTAGATTTTACCTCGGCGTCCCAATTGACGTGGATGTTGGAGATTGAGGTACCAAAAATGGAAGATTCGTACGCGTCTGAGTCACTCATCTTGAGATCAATCGGAGAAATCTCTGTAATAAAAAAAAATTCCTTCCAAACATTTTTTATAATATTTTGTCAACATATTTTGTCTACTCTATTTCTAAAGAATTAACTTGGTTTGGTGGGTTGAAATAGAAACGGAAAAACATTAATTATTAGTTGAAAAGAAAACAGAAATTCTTTTAAATACTCGCGATTTCAGATGGATATTTCATTAATGAAATAATTAATTAATTTTTAATTATTTTTTTTTCGAGTCTATCAGCATGTGAATTATCAATGCAATGGCAGAGAGGTACTGGAGAATCCAGGACAAGGGATTAAAAAATCTGGAGGAAACTCAAGAGAAACTGTTGCAGAACAGAATTCAGAGGAAGAGAGCTGAGAGTTTGATGAAACTCTCTCAATCCACCTCAATAAGCGATGGATATCCTGATGATGCACAACGACCTAGAAACATCCTAAGGGGTATCCTCCATGTCTTCATCAAGTCCATCAACCGTCCCCCCGAGTGAAGAACTTAAGAGCAATCCTTAAGCAGAAAGAACTCCAACAGAAACCCCAAACGACGTATACTCTGACATCGAGTCTACTTCGTGCAGTCAAAGATTAATGAAGGCATCACGAAAGTACAATTTGAGTGAAGCATCATCATCAAAAGCTGTTGACTCCCCCAGAAGATATCCAAACCCCTCGAAAACTCCAGAGGATTCTCCAAAAAATCCCCTAGACCAGACCTACGTCAATCCACAGAAACCAAAAAAGAAATTCCGAAAGAGTTTCTTCATACAGAAGCAAAGATCCTCAATCGTCTCTCCCCCATCATCTCCAGCTCCCAAGTCCCCAAACCCAAAGAGAACAACCCCAAGAACCACCAAACAGACACCTCGATGCTCCATGAAGATCCTGAACCCCAGGAATCCCCCAAAAATAAACTTTGACGATAACTCCATCCCCCAGAAGAGGAAAAAGCCGTCCCCCAGAGGCTGTAACTCCACTGACGACGAGAACTACCCCCACATCGAGAAAAAGGCAAAAAGCCTGAGAAAAAAAAGGAAATTGTTCCATCTGAGTGATTCCATCGAGGATCTGTCGGAGTTCCTGGAGGAATCGACTGAAAGACACTCGGAGAAGCCAGAGATCAAGAAGAAACCCCGAGTTATTCATGTGGAGTACTACAAGTCTCATAAGCCCGTCGTCCCAAGTCTCCAGGTCAATAACCCTGAGGATAAATCATCAACGGAGGTGAACCTTACAGGATTGTACTCAGACCTGGATTTTTTGACCCAGGCTAATGTTCGTAGTGATTTAAACCCTTCACCTGGGGGTCGAGACACTTCAGAGACTTCAACATGCACTCAAAATCCTTTAAGAGAGTCAGAAAACATGGAGGAGAGTCAAGACGGGCCATCAGACCCTCAGAAATCATCATTAGAACGTTCAGAAACTACTTTCGAAAATCATTGTCGGTTGATCACAAATCGTTCATTAAAAAATGATGATATGATGTGCCCCAAGACCATCATCACTCAGTGATTTATCGAAGAGAATTGGGAGGAGCTACGAGACATTTTCCACGTGATTCCTCAGCGAAAGATAGTGCAGTCATTCTTCCCTGAAGTGACTGATAATAAATTTCCAAAGATTTCGCGTGGTAGGGGGAACAATGAGCGAATGGTAGATTCGATACGAAAACCCAATTAAAGTGATTGTGAAACGCAGGTAAAAGGGATAAAAGGAAATAGCTCAAAGTCTATTCTATTTTCTAATTCGACACGTATACTGGTTAATTTAATTTCTCGCCTCCTTTGTCAATGTCAATTCGGTCGAACGATTTTTCTTATGGAAAGAGTTCCTTTATATTTCTTATATAAAGGGACTCTCTAGTTCAATTTTATTTTTGTTTTGGCGGTTTTTCAGTTTTTATTTTTCATTTTTCTTCTCCTTCTTGGGGACACTTTTTTTTTACTTTGAGAGCCGCTGTCGAGAATGCTCGGATATCTTGGTAATCTTCGTTGTGGAAAAATCTGATTGTACGAATTGTCTTTTTGGGGTTTAGATAGGAGGTAAATGGGTGAAAAATTTAGTTTTAAACTTGTGTTGAGATGACACGACACAACTACCTCAGTGAATTCATGTACAATTGTTGTAATAAATGAAGACAAGGGAATATTTATAATATGTATTTATTATTAATTATTAGTATCTTTATATATCAGCATCACACACAACCGTCCATATCCAACTTGACTTAATAACCGACTTTTTCCATCCGCCATATTCCAACTACCTCAATTCACCTCATGCCCATCGGGGGCAGCACATACCAATAAAGTACGAATGTATACTATATAGAAAACAACAATCACCAGATTCTACAAATTTACTCAAATCCAGGATTAATAAAACCTAAAAATCCCGGTATTTCCCTCCAATCTCCTAATTTTTATCTCAAACTTGGCAATCTGCACTCTCCAATTGCCCCGATCCCGATCTCCCCCAAAAATACATTCCATCAAAAGACATTCCCCATCTCCATGTATTCCCATAAAAAAAACTCGAATCATTCACGAGAGAAGTACACACCGTTGACTGAAAGACTTTACTATCCACCAATTCCCATTTCCCGGTGTATCTGAACGCACTCGTAGCCCCATCATTTCAATTGTGATAACAATGGTGTATAAAATTCATGAGAAAAGGACTAAATATACCCTGCAAAAGTTTTTATGATAGTTTTTACCACAGAACGCGAAGGAGAATAATGAAATCCATGAAATAAAGAAAAAAGTCCAGTCCATTCAAGAAATTCACTGAGAAAATATTTCAAAAACAAAAAAAAATCTATTCCATAATAACTTTATTATTTATCTGTATTTTATCACTTCTGAATGAAATATCAATCGAAAAAGATGGCAGTTGCACTACACAGGACAGTGAAAAAAAACGAAATGAATGCTCGACAACACCGTCTTCGTTGGTATGAATCTGATTGGTTGATGACAAGATATTGAAGAGCCTGTAGAAAATAGTGATTTGAAGCGAATTGAATCATTTATGATTCAACAGAAGGGAACTCCAAAGAACTTTTTTTATATGATGAAATTTTCGATAAAAAAAAATCTCTATGATATTTCTTGTGTATTTCAATCATTAGTGGTATAATGCGATACTTCATTAGTGCTAATTACTATCCACTGCCGCTTTACCACTAAATTAAATAGTTTTAAATAATTATTATGCTTGTTAAACAGTTTCAAATCATTATTATCGAAAGGTCTAAAACTATTCTACATAATTTTCACAAGTGTCCACAAGTTTGCTTCTGCAATGAATTCAGAAAATGAAAAAATGGGAAAGTCCAGTCTAAAATATTTTGCAACAATCTCGAGAATTACGTGTAAAATTCTCTAGAAAACATATTTCCAGATGTACTGATTACCCGAAGAAAATTGGAAACGCGTGAGAAGCGTGAAATCCTTCCGAATTCCTCCAAAACTCAAAAAAATCGCACGATGACAACGAAAAATTCTTCAAGACTCCCCCGAAACTTCTCTCCACATCCACGACTTCTCCATTATCTCCATTTAGCTCAAAAAAAAATCCTAGAACTTCCCCAGATTCGATAGTCCCCTCGAAACAGCTCGAAACCTGCGAGAACCGTTAAAAAAATCCAAATTGTATCTTCCTGAATATGTCCACCACTCCCACCACCTCCTCACTCTTCTATTTATCCTCAGAGAGCTCTGAAATAGCCCCTCAGACTCGAGCTTCCTCTAAAAAAATCCTGACAAATTCTTTCGAAACTCCAAGAATCTTTTCTGGACGTCTCCAACATCCCCTGACTCTCTCCTCACTCAAAAATCTCCTAAAATCGAATTTAGCTATCGAAAACACCAGCAAAATCCTTCAGAAGACCAACGCTTTCCTCAGTCGCTCAACCCCTCAAAAAATAATTATTCAATTTTCCTAAAAATGAATAATGAATTTTGTTCTTTTTGTTTGACGTTGACTGCACGATTCATAATTCAATGTGTGGATTAATCATGTCAGGGACACACTTTCATAGCCTGAAAATAATTTCCAAATCTTTTTTCTTCCGATTTCTGTGAGGATAAAATAATCGAGATGCGTTGTCGCAATAAATGGAATATATCTTATAAATAGACACTTCCGTCATTCGATGAACGACTATACGTGAGGGCTTCAAGAAATTATCATTGGAGACAATAACTTATGTAATAATACAACCTGGTTCATATTGTACCACAGGGTACAGATTTTTCCGAATTATCGATGAACCTTGAACCGATGTCGTGACTGTGGAATCCATAAGCCACAACCCTGAAAAATTAGATTATTTAGAGAATATCATCGAAATATAAACTTCACAAGGTAGGAAGGAGACAGATCAACAAAATCGATGAGGGAATGCCAGAGAGTACACCTGAAGGAGGAAGGATTTGGAGAGTGGAAATTCGACGACAGAGGCGAAAAACAACTATGGGAAAGGAATCAGGGATGATTGTTGATTATTATTATTGATAAAAAAAAGATATTGAATAGCTAAAACAATGTTAGAATTGACAAACTAGCAATCAAAACACCGGAGAGAAGAAGAATAGCTCTGAAGAAAAAGAAGAATAGATGTAAATCTCAGGGAAATGGGAGGATTCGTATATAAAATAATAGATAAACAAAAACTCTCGATGGATAATCATATGTCCCTCGAATAGAGTAATATTAATATATTATTCGATGAACAAATCGAATCTGGATTCACGTAATTGTAGTGATAATATAAAGAGTATAATCAAACGTTTACACTAGTTCATCGGATGTTATTCGTTATGATTATCTAGAAATTAACAACAATGAATTTTATTACCTGAGGAACTGCGTGATTTTCGCCAAAGGTTTTTTTCATACATTTTGACAGCTTGATCGAACATAGGATACGTTTTCATATGACTCGATGCACCTGTAAGGTGTCGATTGATCATGGTACACCAGTTGATGATGAAATGATTCGTTATGATTTTTACAATCATCTCATGGAGATACTTCTGATGCTCGGGATTATCACACATTATCCAATCACTTTTGATCCCTTCTAATACTTTCTGAATCAGTACAGTAGTTATTTTGGGGTAATGACAAACTCTGACCATCATGGTGTTGAGATATTCAATTATTCTGGGATATATCAAGTCGAACTCTCATTTTTTGTTCTGACAAAATTGTGATCTGTGAAACGTGAGCTGACATTGATAACATTTCTCGACGATACTCTTTGTGATTGGAGCCCTGAATAATTCATCTTTGATTTTATCAATAGATTCAGTGAGAATTCCTAGAGCGTCAGTGACATTTTGTGGATTAGACAGCCATTGGAAGGGATTTTCAGAGTACTCCTCAGCGCCTGACTCAACGCGGACAGTATCCCTTGGACCTCCATTATTGCTGACTAGCAAGCTTTCCGATGTAAATGGAAACTCTGCATCACTTGTGCCCTCACAGTTTGAACCTTCCCTTTCTTCTTTGGACAAATTACAAATGAGGAGTGTTTTGAAATTCCCGGTGAATTGCCAGCATGATGGATTTACGTAGCGAGCTCCTAAGGCACGAATGGACCCAAAAAAATTTTCCAATGGATCCTGACTGATGTATTTTGATTTGAATTCCTCAAATCCTTTCTCCTTCAAAAGTTTCCATAACTTCTGAATGCCTTTAATGCTCTGTATCCAACTGGCTATCGCTTGACATTGGTTGTTTGGTTTCCTTAAGGTGGTCGGATCAACATACTGCATTCTACGGAGTTTCTCTTTGGCTTCTTCCCAGAACTTGTGATGAGAACTAGTAGTAGTGACCACACTCCGCAATGGTGGCTTATCTGGAGTAAGGGGTGATTCTCCATTGAAGGAATCAAACACATCATTGAGGAATTCTAGGGTTTCTGCTGTGTCGGCTCCCTCTCTTTTTCCAATTGGAGTAACATCCGTAAACAGTCCCACGTAATCTTAAAGTCCAACTAAAATTAATATTCAAACTGAATAATAATCTTTAAGGTAATTCGAGGGTTTAGGGGACGAGTACGAGTTGCAAACCGACTTCAGATAATGATAATTATTTGATACCTAAATGAGGCGTTACTAAGAAAATTTTTTATGGTGGTTGGTGATTGAGGGAGATGAGAATTTAATTTCATCAGGGAGTCTATTGATAATAATAATAATAATAATAATTTTTTAATATTTAAATATTTGATGGGTATCCGCTATATCACAGGGAAAATGGTGAGGGAGTTTGATTTCTGGCTAATAAAATTCAGCGCAACTGAGGAGTACTGATAAATTTCGATGGTATTACTGCCATAATCGTTGTCTGAATGTGGTATTTATTCGGTTGGTATTGAGGCTGAAGGGGAATTCTGGGAATAATTAGAGAACAAAGATATGAAGAGGTAAAAGTTTAGTCCCTTTTTGTAGAGAAATTGATCATCGATGCATTCAATTATGAACCCAATTATCAATAAAGATTCAATGCCTATGACACACATCCATCAATGAACAGCCACTATTTGATTAGCAAGAATTGCACATGAGAACTCAGAGTAAAAATTGAATTCAATGAATCCATGGGATTGAAAGAACACTACTTATCACGTAAAGTACAACAAGAAGATAAATAGATGCAGATTTAATGATCTAATGATTTAATTATTTAATGATTCTCTACTTAAAAATTGATGATTACTCACTCCTCTCAGTAAAATCTCGGATACAACTTGCAACAGATCTGGTAAGCACCTGAACTGCGTGTTTAACTCGCATTTTCTTCTTTTTTTTTGATTGATATGTTCTTCAGTGATTTTTTTCATTTTGGGATGCAATCCATGTGAGCGTTGGTCGATCTTGAAGGCTTTCTCAACGACACTCCAATACGCAAATTTTCTGGGTTCACCTTTGGATCCAACGTTTATTTCAAGGAGTTAAGTTATTAAATTATTACGAGTGCCCTTGATTATGTGTGATGGATAGTATAGTGGGATTAGTACGATATTCCCAATTTTGATTGTTCTTCGTGAGAAAATCAGAGAATGAAAATCAGAGATGACAGAACACATAAGTCAATCTTCCGGCCGAGGGGAGGCTAATTTCTAACGTAATTTGATGAAGAACGACTTCAAATATCAAAATGTCCTACTTCCGTCATGGAAAGAATATCTCAGATATATTTTCGGCCAAAAATGTGGTATGCTAAATATATGCTAGATATAAGTGCTGTATATATCTCATTCCCATAAGGGTTATCATCGAGCTTCCGGGGATTCTCGCTATGGGTCAGGTGCGGGGAATCACTAGTAACGTGTCCACCAAAGGACAACCCCCAAAAAAACTTCTTATGGCCGTGAAGTCGATCTTCCCGGCGGGGGGAGGCTATTTTTTTATCGTAATTTGAAGAAAAACGAGTTCAAATGTCAAAATGACCTACTTATAATCAATCTTCCGGGGATTCTTACTACTAGTCAGGTGCGGGGGATCACCAGCAACAACTCTACCAAAGGACAACCCCCCAAAAAACTTCTTTTGGCTGTGAAGTCGATTTTGCGATGGGGTGGAGGCCAAATTATATCGAAATTCAATGAAAAAGGCGTTCAAATGTCAAAACGACATTTATATTCAATCTGTCGGAGATTCTTGCTACTAGTCGGGTGCTGAGGATCACCAGCAATATGTACACCAAAGGAGAACCCCCAAAAAAACTTCTTTTGGCTGTGAAGTCGCTCTTCCGGACGGGGGAGGCTAATTTTTAACGTAATTTCATGAAAAACAACTTCAAATGTCAAAATGACCTACTTATTATCAATCTGTCGGGGATAAATACTGAGTGATCGACTTAGGGATATTAACTCACGTTCTGGTTTATTGTTTTTCCCTCGCCATTTGTTGGATTCATCAATCAATTCATCAATAGCTCTTTTATTCGTCGGGGCTTGGTCACAAACTGTGGCGACAAGGTGAAATCCTGTTGCTTCCACCGCTTCAGTGACTATGATTATGCATTTTTTCAATTCCGCCACTCGAGTGAGGGATTGACAAAAACCGTAATAGACCGGAAGGATCCATCCTGACTTTATATTACGTATCAAAAAAATGATGGCATGATCTGCAAACTTGTAGTTGCGCCTGAACCCCCAATCTTCTAGCCCCGCAATCTTATCAGAGGACTTGTCATGTTGTCATATGTTCCATTAAGTTGACCTCGTCCCAGGTGACAACACACAACTTATCCTTATCATCTATTGATTTGCTTATTTCAGCGAGTTTATCAAGCACAGCATGATTCGGACCAGGGGAGCATGGTACGGATTCCAATGTAGTGTTGATTGTTGAAGGTCCAGCGAGAATCATATTAGATGCCAAATAGTCATAACAAGGCCGAGAAAGCTTCCTTATAGCCGTACATAAGGCCTTTTCTGGTCTTGTGAAACGTCTACCCTGATAAGAACATGGAGAATAATCCATGTCAATACAAAATCATGCGCGAAAGGGCGCGCCATAGATCTATAACAACTGTTCAGAATATTTCTCCCCCTCTACCAATGTACCCCTAGTATATTTTGCAGTTGATTGTCGACAGGTTGAGAGAGTATTAGTCTTGTAATGATGTTGATGGGGCATTGCGACCACCAGAAGACAATTTAAATTGATGATAACGAAGGGAAGTGAATTTTTGTATTTCTAAGGGAAATTATTTGATACTTGAATGAGTCCCCATCATCAAGGAATTAAACATGCAGAGAAGCGAGGAAAATAGATCGTACGCATACAGGGTGTAACGGAAAAGTTATGTCTATCATGCAAACGTGAAAAAAAATACGTTCGCCTCACCCCTTCGATGCAATAACTCTCCTCGTCGGTCGAGTTCACCTAGACACATCACGAGTATTGAACTCGTAATGATGATAAAATACGATTATTATTGTTTCAATATTTGTTATCAGAGTGAACTAGAATTTACTCTTGGTTTCCTTCCAACATTACGGAACTGCATATTGTAGTTTCTCTCCACATTTGGACCACTTTTTCACTCGATCTAATTTCACCACTGAGCTCACTTTTTTCAATCGTTCTTTACATCTGCGGAGCCCTTGACTTAGCCTTTTGTTTTTCTTCTTCAATAAGCTATTTTTCAGCTTCAATTCCTTAATTAAATTTTCATATTCTAGAGTAATTCCTTCCTCGTCCAAATTTTTTTTTCCTTTTCTCTGGGATACCAGGGGTTCATGAATTTCACTTGGGACCGTTTCACTGCTTTCCGACTCTCCAAGTGACCCCATCACTTCCGTCATATTATGAGAATCCAGGTTCCCTTTATCAACAGCTTCAGTATCAGTTCCAGTATCAACAGCATCATTGTCCACTTCTACATTTGTCACCTATTTCAAACGCTGGTCTCCTACTTCGAGTGTTATGTGCTGATCTATGGGAATATCCACTTCCATTCGCTTCGAAGTGTCAATATTTCTGGGCACAGCGGTGGGGTTTAATGTCCGACGATTTGAACCTGATGAATAATCTGACAGCAAGAAGTGGTTGGAGCAGACGAAAAGTTTATTCAACTTTTGTGGGGGAAGATTCTGGAGTTCAGGAGAGTTGAAGTGGGACGCGGGAGGGTCGACAGGGAGGGTCGAAGTGGGACTCGGTGAAGTTTTTTCCCCGTCACTCCACAACCTGGGAAAACACAGGTTGGCATTTTGAAGTACTTACAACTAAATTTCTCGAAATCGAACTTATCTCTTCTTATCTCCTCCTCACAATTGTAACTTCTCCAACTTTTGAGTTTAATTAATTAATTTGACACTGTTTCTGATTAAACCATATAACACATTTTTTTTTACATAACAACAGACATTTGAAAATAACAACACGGATCCCCCCCATCGCTTTCTTCGATGCGCATGTGCTGTCTTCAACCCCCCGGAGAAACCGCATGATCTTGCATTTTCCCCGAAATTCTTTTTTTTTTAAGTATTAAAAATCAGCACATGTTTCCGAAGGGATAAATTTTATAAAAATATAATCTCAGATCCCTCCCCCTCACCTCCCTAAATTTTGACCCCTCCGGATACATGCGGCTGTCTTCAACTCCCCGGAGAAACCGCATACTCATGTATTTTCCCCAAAATTAATTTTTTTTAGATTATAAAAAATCAGCACATGTTTCCGGACTGGTAAATTTTATAACAATGTCGTCTCACACTCCTCCCCCTCACCCCCGTAAATTTCCAACCCTCCANGTATTTTCCCCAAAATTAATTTTTTTTAGATTATAAAAAATCAGCACATGTTTCCGGACTGGTAAATTTTATAACAATGTCGTCTCACACTCCTCCCCCTCACCCCCGTAAATTTCCAACCCTCCAGATACATGCGGCTGTCTTCAACCCCCCGGAGAATCCGCATGATCATGTATTTTCCCCGAAATTCTTTTTTTTTAATCCTCCGGGGGGTTGAAGACAGCCGCATGTATCCGGAGGGGTGAAAATTCAGGGGGGTGAGGGGGAGGTGTCTAACATTACATTTTTATAAAATTTACGCCTCCGGAAACATGCGCTGATTTTTAATAATTAAAAAAAAAAAAGAATTTCGGGGAAAATACATGATCATGCGGTTTCTCCGGGGGGTTGAAGACAGCCGCATGTATCCGGAGGGACGAAAATTTATGGGGGTGAGGGAGAGGGGTCTGAGACTACAGTGTTATAAAATTCACCTCATCGGAAACAAGCGCTGATTTTTTATAATTAAAAAAAAAGAATTTCGGGGAAAATACATGTTCACGCGGTTCCTCCGGGGGGTTGAAGACAGCCTCATATATCCGGTGGGGTGGAAATTTAGGGGGGCGAGGGGGATCTGAGATTACATTTTCACAAAATTCACCCCTCCGGAAATATGCGCTGATTTTTTATAATCTAAAAAATAATTAATCTCGGGGAAAATACATGAGTATGCGGTTTCTCCGAGGGGTTGAAACCGCATGTATCCGGAGGGGTAAATTTTACAAATTCATTGTTTAAAAAATTATAAAAAATCAGTGCATGTTTTCGGAGGTGTAAATTTTATAAAAATGTAATCTCAGACCCCTCCCGTTCACCCCCCTCAATTTTCATCCCTCCGGATACATGCGTCTGTTTTCCACCCTGGCAGTCNCCCTCCAGATACATGCGGCTGTCTTCAACCCCCCGGAGAATCCGCATGATCATGTATTTTCCCCGAAATTCTTTTTTTTTAATCCTCCGGGGGGTTGAAGACAGCCGCATGTATCCGGAGGGGTGAAAATTCAGGGGGGTGAGGGGGAGGTGTCTAACATTACATTTTTATAAAATTTACGCCTCCGGAAACATGCGCTGATTTTTAATAATTAAAAAAAAAAAAGAATTTCGGGGAAAATACATGATCATGCGGTTTCTCCGGGGGGTTGAAGACAGCCGCATGTATCCGGAGGGACGAAAATTTATGGGGGTGAGGGAGAGGGGTCTGAGACTACAGTGTTATAAAATTCACCTCATCGGAAACAAGCGCTGATTTTTTATAATTAAAAAAAAAGAATTTCGGGGAAAATACATGTTCACGCGGTTCCTCCGGGGGGTTGAAGACAGCCTCATATATCCGGTGGGGTGGAAATTTAGGGGGGCGAGGGGGATCTGAGATTACATTTTCACAAAATTCACCCCTCCGGAAATATGCGCTGATTTTTTATAATCTAAAAAATAATTAATCTCGGGGAAAATACATGAGTATGCGGTTTCTCCGAGGGGTTGAAACCGCATGTATCCGGAGGGGTAAATTTTACAAATTCATTGTTTAAAAAATTATAAAAAATCAGTGCATGTTTTCGGAGGTGTAAATTTTATAAAAATGTAATCTCAGACCCCTCCCGTTCACCCCCCTCAATTTTCATCCCTCCGGATACATGCGTCTGTTTTCCACCCTGGCAGTCATCAGCATTGAATAATTCAAAATATCAACATTTTTTCAGCTAAAATAAAATAACATAATTCGTCACAACACCCTTCTATCGACTCGTTCGACAGACGACTGGCCTGCGACTGTTGCGGCAGCAATCGCAGTGCTGCTATAAACGCGGCCAACCAGGACGGTCATTTAATCCTAACGCCATCTCGCGGCATTCATTGATCGGGGATTGTTTTGGCATAAATACACTTTCACCCATTTCTGCTAATTGNCATCCCTCCGGATACATGCGTCTGTTTTCCACCCTGGCAGTCATCAGCATTGAATAATTCAAAATATCAACATTTTTTCAGCTAAAATAAAATAACATAATTCGTCACAACACCCTTCTATCGACTCGTTCGACAGACGACTGGCCTGCGACTGTTGCGGCAGCAATCGCAGTGCTGCTATAAACGCGGCCAACCAGGACGGTCATTTAATCCTAACGCCATCTCGCGGCATTCATTGATCGGGGATTGTTTTGGCATAAATACACTTTCACCCATTTCTGCTAATTGATAGAAAATAACGCAATAAACTGTATTAATTGAAACAAATCGATCATCTTTCAACTTTTTAACTATTTGTGGATCCTATTTATGTCATTTATGTCATGCGTGCGTGTAAAGTACAGGTTAACAGGGGCGTTTGGAGGTCGGTAAGTCGATTTTACACGCACCACCAATCGTTCTTCACTTAACAGACGTTCCCAGTTTTACACGCGTCCTATGCTATTTTACTGGTATTTTACACGTTCTCAATAACCCCTAGCGACATCTTGCGGTACAAACATAACCCATTATCCCAACCATACACCGATCAGCTGATCCATTAGACACTATTTAACGAAACAAATCGCAGTGCAAAAAGCTAAAAAATAAACTACATAATAATAAATAATTAACTCAAAAAGTGAAATATGAATACACAAGAAGATATGTTTAGTGAATACGATGAAATACTAACAGATAATATACTTCGAAACGCTCAGGAAGCAGAGAAATGCTATCAAGAAAAAGCCAACTTTGAAAGAAAAAAGAAAATGAGTATTTTTTCTAAATATTAGAGAATAATTTTTTTTTGCGCGATTTTTCTTCACCCCCCACCCTGAAGAAAATATGAGGAAAGTTTGTTGTTTTTTCATTATTTTTTTATTAGTATGAAGAATTAATAAACATAAATTATTATTATTATTATTATTATTATTATTATTATTATCATTACTCATATTTTTTTGTCAGATAGATTGAAATATTTGAACAATTATTAAAAGTAACAGATATATTTGACAGGGAATTTTTGAGGAGATTCATTACTTCAAGTTCTCTTTGTTGTTGATATTGGAATTTGTTGAAGTTGATGAGTCTTCATTAGTTCTTTTATTTTGATCATTGTTGAGTTTGCAGTTTGTGACGGTTGTGGGGTGGTGATGAGATACTTTTTGATTTTTTGACAACCCCTTCCCCACCGGGGGGCTCCGCCCCCCTGGACCCCCTCCCCCGCCCGTACCTACTCGCCACCACCACAGACGCACTGATGACATAAAATGCATTACACAACTCGTGAGGTAAGTCGGTTTTACACGCCCGTGCGCCTTCGCCGCATTCGCGTGTAAAGTCCGACTTACCTCACTTGTTGTGTAAAATACCATTTCGGCCTTTTTCACAGGAAAATAACATCGTCAGTACATGCTCGTAACAGCGGTGATACTAAGTTGCCAGGGCAGTACAAGACGACTGTAGAAATAAGCTGAAGTTGTGTCTAGATGTTATGAAAAGTTCTGTGGTTTTTAAAAATAACAAATTCAACTTCATGAACTTGGCGCTCTTCCTGATTTCTGCATTTTTTTCAGTGTCCCAAAAACAACTATCCATAAATAAGTACTCGTGCATTTTTCCACAACAACGTATTGAAATGATGACTCGGCATTTTTTCAATTTTTTTTTCTGAGAAACAACACAATTGTTTTTAAAATTGTTTTTTGCTGAGAAACAATACAATTTTTTTTAATACAATGCTTACAAAGCCGCACTTGGCCGGTTTTTTCAAAAATCAGCTATAACTAGATGAAAATTTCATTGAATCAAAATTACGGTCCACAATTTCGATGAATATTAAATGCTCATCAAAATGGTATATAGATATGCCCACCTAGTACATTTCGCTGCACTTGAAAATCCAACTAAAATTAATTTTTTAAGTGAGACATGAAAATGCAATTTTCGTCTAAAAACTCTCATAAGTTGATGAAAAATTGACAAAATTGGACAAATCAGGGGTTTTTTAATCTTATTTTCAAGCTTATTTAATAAGCCTTCTAATGAGCACACTATATTTATGGTTCATGCAAGAGGAAGGAGGAATTGAGTATAGATACCAAAAAATGAAGTCTGGTAACGCTCACGGATATTTCTATGTTGGATATTGGATGAACAGAAAAATGGGAACTGGTCGGGAAGTTATTGGTTGGACACTTAATGGGTCCAATCTTCCGATTTCGAATTTGGCATGGAATTATTCTGAAGCAATAGAAAATTTACTGGGCTACTGGATAAAGTTATTACCTGAAACAAAAATAAAAAGTTAACATTGAAAGAACAAAAATTAGCATTTCAACTTCGTGATTCTTTAATAATGCAATTTCGGGAATTCAAGTTAATCAGTTAAAAGTTAAGTGACAGGGTTTTCAATACATTAATGGCACTACAACATCCTTTATAGCAATGAATGATATATTTTCATAGAAAAAAAAGTGAACAATAATATTTGTTCTTACTCAGTCCGTGAAGCCTCATTTCACGCACGCTGCACGTGTTAATAAGCCGCTCACGAACATCGTAACAAAAAATATGCTTCGTCACAGTCTCGAAAAATACTCCGCAGAGAAAGTAGCATACGAATAAATTACTGAAGTCAATGAACTGCACCCTGTTACAAGACCATTCCAGAAAATTGTGAATGTGTGAACAACATAACGTATTTGCATTTTTTTACCTCAAGGACTCGAATCGAATTGGCGAAATGTGACGGAAGCATCTCGAATTTCTCCGAATATAATTCAGCATTTTTCCTGGAAGTAAACAAGTGTCGAAATCCAACACAATATACAGTATCAGTTTGAATTTGAGTGTCATATGAGCACGATGGCTCTCACATTTTTCTCAGTGGTACTTTGATCAATGATTCCTCAGTTTGCCGCATAATTTCTAAATTGCCTACGAATTGTTGTGAAAATTTCTATGAAAAATTGATGGATTTAGAACACTGAACAATTGAACAAAGAATTGAACATTGAAATATGCCTCTCCCAGTTCATGCAATGTTCTATCGGGAAAGTTTCTTGATGTCGTTTTCTTAACTACACCCTAGGGGAATATTTGTGAAATCATGTACAATTTTGTTGTGTAAATAGAAAATAATTCCAAGATATTTCATACATATCAGTAGCGAAGCGGTGAAACGTTTTAAGTCGACTTATCTCCTAGTTGAGTTTTTGAGGAATATTTCTGAATCTAAAAGAGATAGCGAAATCTTCGTAATCACATTTGTTGTGGTTCTCAAACGGATCGACAAAAAAGGTCATATTAAAATTTTTGCTATCTCCCTTAGATTCCGAGATATTCATTGAAAACTGGTCAATTGTCAAAATTGACTTGTACTGTTTTACCACTTCGCTACTGATAAGATTTCACAATTATTTCTGAAACTAGCGGATTTTGAGAAGGATTTAAGCAAACTTTTTTCACAGTTCATCAATTTTTTGGCAAAATAGATCTTTGATGACTTTTCTGTAAAGCGATTTGCTTCATACATATTTACAAAGGAAGAAAATCCGAATAGATTATGCCAAAAATAATACTAATTGAAAGCATTTTCCTTTTCTGAATTTCAGGTTTTTGCAATTGGCACATGTTCGAAACAATGTTTCAGCCAAGCAGATGTTGTTATTCAATCAGGATTGGTACAGCCCAGCACAAATCCGATGTCATTAGATGACCTGCCAATTGATTATCAATCGCGATGTTCTCCTCGCCTTCATAATGCTCACCACTCAACCATACAGTATCAATCTACACCGATAGCCCACCGGTTCATTCCGATGATATCTAGCCAATATTATCCACGAAATTTATTATTCTCAGAAACTCAATGTTATCAAGGGATTAATAGATTGATTCATCAACAAATCACTGGGATTCTTCCGCAACATCCTAATCAAATGATGAGCATGGATACGACTGTGGGCAGTGCACTTTCCTGCTCACATCTTCAATACTTAAGACCACATTTGTTCAAGCCTGATCTCCAGACGGGCAGAATCTTCTCAGTGACGCTGCATGGATTGGAGAGCTTGAATTGTAACAAATTTCCCACCTACAACGGACTTCTGTGGGAGCTACCATATCAGACAGGATATTCTCCGAATTCTAAGACAGATGTGAGTTTTCCAATTCACTTCTAGAACCACTAATCTAATCGAGTCCGAAATGGAATCTTTATTGATTGCGTCATTATTTTTTGAACCAGTCTATTTGTGAAAAAATGTTGAGGGGCTGTTGTTATGAATGAAAAAGTATCTTACGTATCAAAAACGGTGTCAATATTTGCAATTAATATACTTTATTATCAACATAATCGATAATGAACATGATGAGTGACTAGCGTCTTCAGATTCATTTGATTGCAATTCAGGATGTTATTGGGTAACACATATAGGAAAAATTTCACGTTAAATCCGAAGAAGCTTCAAAATTAGATCAAATAAACCGATTTACTTGTGTGTTTAGACCATTATCGTCGAATTAATTTTTTTTTCAATCTGCAATTACTTGAAATGCTTATTTTTTTTATAATAATCTCAAATTTTCAGGATAAGTTGGAAACATAATTGCCAATATTTCTACCAATGGGTGCCCCGGGATAAAAATTTTCAGTTTGTCGGATCTCTCCAAGACTGTGAGAGACTAAAATGAATCTGTCTGGATCTCTCGCAACCGGTTTCGCGTCTCGGAGAGTCTTTGGTGAGAGACTTCAGTCTGAGTCTTCGCCAACACGGTAGAGACTGGAATCTCTCATTGAAAGCTATGGACTTAGAATTTTCGGGAATGGCAATCAGGATCTCACTAAAATGAATTATTGATTCATTGATCATCAATTAAATAGACACTAGAGCAAGTATAATATAGTACAGGGGACGATTAGGAGGAGGGGTAATGAATTGGATTACGGAGCAAGATGGGATAATTTGATGATCGGATGATGAGCGAATTATATCGTGAGGGAAAATAGGATGAATGGGGAACTAAATGACAGGCTAATTAGCCAGCGAGATAAAACGGGGAGGTGAGGTAGACTGGAACAGCCTGGACGATGGGCGAATTGGAGCCGGGGGGTGAACTAGGACAACAAAGTGAATTTGACGGCGAACTAACCTGCCTATGGGATAAAATGGGATAGTGGTGCGAAATAGAATAACGGATTCAAACAGATCCGTTTTAAACCCTTGTTCTGTTTAACCCCATTATCTCATTATTAATTCACCCTGTCCTATTTTGCCTTCTCCTATTTCGGCCCCGGTAAATTTTGGCTGTTCCATTATACCCACCGTCTCGTTTTACCCCACTTTCATATTTGCCAGGCTCACCCATTTCACCTCGCTATCGATTTTACCAGATTATTCCACTAAATACCATTATTTAATTAACCTGCCGCCTAATTTAACCCTCCGGCTAATTAGCCTGCTATTTAGTTCGCCCCATTTTACGCCGCAATCTGAGTAGTAAGTAGCATTCTCGTCCGGTTTACTCCGAAATTTAATTTTACACCCCACCGTCTAATTTCATCCCATCATTCAATTTACCTAGCCATAAATAAAAAAATTGAAAAAGTAAATTAAAGAATTAAAAAAAGTAAAAAAATTAAATTAATTCACTAGCGGATTCATTCCATACTCCAATTTAATTCGTTGTCCCACTTTATCCTACTGTCACAGTAACTGTCATTGCGGTTCACTTTAGGGTTTCATTTAACCGCTATCCCATTTTGCCCCTCTATCCCATTTTGCCCCACTCAGACTAACCAGGGGAGGTGTTTTGCTCGTTTTATGTCGACAAAAACTTTTTTTTTCTCCCTCCAGAGGGCGTCAGAGAAATTTTGCGGGTTACTTGTATGTGGGTTTGGGACACACGTCGCAGGTATCTGAAACTTTTTCTGTATTGCTTCTCACGATTTCTCATCTGGGAATTGGTATTGCATACTTCCAAAATTCGAAAACTTGAAAATGATTACAAAAAAATCTTGTCCCGGGCTGCTGCGATGGGATTTTTTTACTCGTGTGGCGTAAAAAACCACATCACAGCAACCCGAAAAAAATACTATTACGTCACCATTACAAGGAAACAGTAGAGAAAAAAAATCGTACAGCAGGAATAAAAACATTTACGGGGTAGTAATCTATGGGTCGTCCTGAAATTATTAATCACATCAAAAACAATTGTAATTTCAGTGGTAAAAAAAACTTGATTCAAATTTTAACTCTATAACAATTTGCCTTTTCCGGAAGTACATGAAAAGTTCTGAGAAGAAACTTCTATATTGCCAAATGTAAATAGGTAACGCTGATTATTTATGATTTGTAAAAAAAATTTCATTGGAATGTCTGGCGGTTTCTCTAAGAAAGTCTATCATTTTTTCATTAGAATTCTCTAGGAATTTGATTACAGTTCTATTAGAATTATATTAAAAATTATGCACCTCTGCCATCGATTTGTCAATAGATGTTTCGTTAAGAAATAAATTCAATAGATGTTGATCCTTCTATATGACTTATTATGTTGGGATTTTTTTCTTCTGCGAATTATTAAACATGAGTAAGATTATAAGTTCTTCCTCTTGTACAAAAAACGGATAGATTAAAAAAAATGAAATTCTAGTAAAACTTCAATGAAATTCTTATCGAATAGGAATTGAATATATTTCAATTCAATTCTCTATTCCCTTGATGTTACAAAAGTTTTTCTTTGTTTTACATCTACACATGCCTCCCTCCTTCTTCACCATAGAACCGAGTCTCCTCTCTCCTCCTCGGAATAACAACAATGATTTTAAAGAGGTCAAATAATCATAACAAAATTGCCTTGCGCCTCAACCTCAAGTGAACAATAACAAACAAGTAAGCAGATCTTGCCAGAAGCCAACTCGGACATCTACACCGTTTTGAAACATTTTTGAGAATATTCGCAAATAACTTAAGAAAAGTTTCGCAAATGACAACATGTTAAGCTCATGCTGAAAGCTCCGTCTCCGATGTTCCATCCTTTCGTTGGTCCGGTTCCACTCGCATCCCGGATGTTCCTCACAGTCTCTCCCATCCCTGTTGGAGCCATTTCCATCCTCCAAAAGTTTCAACTCGCTATGCACAGCCACACCGCCAAAATTACTTTTTCTATCGTGGCCACGTCGTCCACCTCAGCTTTATCTAAGCCATAACCTCCTCCCCTCACTATTTATCTTCACCGCCATATTTACTGCCTTTCAGCCTTCCGCTTCTCTCAAGATGTATAGCAATTTTACATAACCTCTCCCTCCTTTTGCGTCTCTATGTCTCACCGTGGACAAATTTCTTGACTAATGTAGCTCCCACGTTCATCGCCAGCACTAACATTTTCACTGCCACATGCTTCATATTTACGGTCTATCAGCCTTCGAATTCTCTCAAGATTGAGAAACAATTTTCCTTGTAGTCTCCTCGTGATATGCCCTTTATTCGTTTCACCATTCAATGATAATAACACTTTCTTCCGTTTACCCTTTATCATAATCGTCCTCTGCTTCTCCCGCTTACTCCTATTCACCTTAATTTACTCAGGTACCTCAGACTTCGGCCAAACTATGCTTCTGCCTCCGTGGTTCTATCCAAATTCTCCATGTAACACCGTGCTTCGTGGTCTCACTATCCGTTCATCCCAAGCTTACCCAACCTTTCTTATTTTGGGCTGCCTCTTTTTTCCTCTCACTACTCTCAATTTCAATTTCTCATGATTTTTCGGAATTTAATTTACATCACCTTGGATATCTTCCACTCTCTAACCCATACGAATTTCGTCTGTTTCCATCGTTTCTTGCCCCTCTTAACCCCTCGCCGTCGTCGCCACGTCATCTAACCTCCAAATTGCCAGCCGCCAACATTCCATTGAAAAACCTCTCAAAAAGTTCTGTTTCACCTCCACTTAATTATCTTTCTTGTAAATAACACTGCAAGAAGCCCCTCCGACAACTTTCTTCCACTTTGTTACGCCAACAAAACATAATGTATTCTCAAAAATCGACGGAGCCTTCACCCACTCTACCTCCTTTCACGAGCGCCACCTCCCCTCTCAAAATTGAATGCAATTTTCTGCAAAAAGCGCTACGTTTTTCTACTCAATCTTTTCATACATACCTTCTACAATTTAATTTCAAAATTTGATTTTTGGGAATCAATAGATCTATAATAGTAAGGGATGATGCTGATATATTTCAAAAACTAAAGGGACAAAGGTAATTTATTCATGTTTTTTGAAGAAATTTCATAGAAAACTCAAGCGTTTTCTCAGAGAAAGTCTATTGTTTTTTCTTTATGATTCTGCAGGACTTCTATTGGAGTTTTATTACAATTCTATTGAAGTTCTATACAGATTCTATTAAAAATTACGCAACTCTGCCATGGACTTTTCAACAGATATTTTGTTAACGCGGCTCGAGCATCGTTATATTATCGCTGTATAGCCAAAGGGGCGTAAGTGCCATGATTTTCAGTTTTTTTTCAAAACCAAAGGGGCGTATGTTTTTTTCAATCGTAAAATGGAACTTACAAACTTTTTCAAACGTTTTTCGCCAATCAATTTCGACAGCAACAAATGGGCGTATTTTCACATAATTCGAACCACAAGAACTATCTGCGGGACATACGCCCCTTTGTTTTTAGTCTTTTGGTTAATATTCTATTCTACTTGAAGCATTAAAAATGACAAAGGAGCATAAGTCTAAATAGAACCAAAGGGATATATCTCCAGTGCATACGTCCCTTTGTAGGAATTGACCCGAATCAAAATTTTACCGGGTCTCCCGACGTAGTTTCAATGGTTTGAACCTACATTGCTTTGATGTCCACATTCTCCATCGAATTTTTACCGTATTTTCAACTTATCTCAACGTGAAGGCCCATGGACGTTGAAAAACACTCAATATCCACCGTATATTAAACGTACTCTCAACGTTAATGACGTTTGCTTTCTGTTAACGTACGTTGTAAGTTTCGACGTCCACATTTGATTGTATCAAGGTCGTAATTGACGATAATTAAAAAATTCATTACCGTGTTAAAGACTCACGTAATTAAATTATTAGTGTTAATACATTAATAACATTATTTTGAAGTTCCAACAATCGTGCATATGAAGGGTGAGTTGGATCCAAGGGTGAGAAGGGTTAGTTGAGTATAACGATCTATTGAGTATAAGGGTCAGATGAGTATAAGGGTGAGTTGCCTTCAAAAGATTACGCGAATCTAAGGGTCAGATAAGTGAAAGCCTCAGTTGAGATTGAATGTCAGTTGAGTTTAAAGGTGAGTTGAGCCAAAGGGTCAAAAGAGTACGAAGGGTCAGGCAAATCCAAGGGTCTGTTTTGTAAGGGTCAGATAATTAAAAACTCCAGTTGAGTTCAACTGTCAGGTGAATTTAAGGGCCAGTTGTGTGTAAGGGTCCGTTGAGTGTAAGGATCAGATGAGTCTAAGACGAAGATAAGGGTCAAATGAGTCTGAGGGTCAGATCGATTCTGCGGCTCAGGTGAACCAAAGGTCATCTGACTTTTACATTGAACTGACTCTTAAACCCAACTCAGCGTTTATTCATCTGACCTTTAGATTTGCCTGACCCTTCGTACTCTTTTGACCCTTAGGCTCAACTGACTCGTAGATTCGCGTGATCCTTCACACTCAACTTACCCTTAAATCCGCCGGACCCTTTGTAGTTGTTTGACGCTTAGACTCAACTGACTTTTAGATTCGCCTGATCCTTCGGACTCAAACAACCCTTAGACCCATCTGACCCTTAAACTCAACTGACACTTGGACACAATTGACCTTCAAACTGAACTGAAGCTTTTGCGTATCTGACCTTTACTCAACAGACCCTCAAATTCGGATGATCCTTCGGACTTGACTAATCCTCAGACCCATCTGACCCTTAAACTCAACTATCACTGAGACGCATCTAACCTTTAAACTCAACTAAGACTTTTACTTATCTGACCCATACTCAACTGACCCTGATATTCACCTGACCCTTCGTACCCTTTTGACCCTCAGATTCGTCTGATTCTTCGGACTCGGCTGACCGTTATATCCATCTGACCCTATGCTGAAGGTTTTACGCTTATTGATATAAAAAACCATCTGGCCTCCATACTCATCTGCCCCTTAGATTCATTTGACCCTTAAACTCAATTGACCTTTAAACTCAACTGACACTTGAACACAACTGATTCTTAAACTCAACTGAGCCTTTTACTTATCTGACCCTTACTGAACTAACCCTTACATTCACCTGACCCTTCGTACTCATTTGACCCTTAGGTTCAACTGATCCTTAGATTCGCGTGATCCTTCAGACTCAACTAACTCTTACACTTAACGGATCTTTACACTCACTGACTTTTATATAAAGGGTCCGACCCTTAGACGCCTTAAACCTATATGGACTTTAATTCCCTCTCATCTCCTCCCCCTGCTCCTTTCCTGTTAATTTTCTGCATTACTCTATTGTCTACTTTTTTTCTGTTTTTTCCCATTTTTCTTCTTATTGGTGGCTTATATAAACCCGAAAAAAATACAACTCGTCACAAGCAACTGTACAGCTCAGAAGCATACCGGGATATCCTGCGATCACTGAGCTTGAGCAGTAGTGATTAAAACCAGAAAAAGGATGGATGACCGAAAGGGAACACACGCAGAACTACAAGCAGGAATATCTCGAGAACCAATGGACCGATCCTTTTTTTTCTTTTTTTCCCATTTTTGTTTCACCGAGTTAATAATATTTATATTTTTGCCATTCTTCCACTGATTAATTTATGCAAGATATAATCAATTAATCGATGTTAGAATGGAACTGGTAGTATGAAGAGGGTACGGGGGAGGAAGGAAGGAAAGAATGTATGGTGGAGGAACGTTGGAGATGCGTTTAGTTTCAACCTAATTTCAATGTACAATCTGGAAAAAATGGAAAAAAGAGACGGTATTTACATCGAAAGGTTGAATCGGTACATTTGAGCCTGTACACTGGACAACATATATTCAACGTCCTAAACCCACCAGTGGACCTTGAAACTACGTTGAGAGACCCGGTAAAATTTCGACTCGGGTAAGGTTGATGTGGGAAGATTTAATTACTAATAAATTAACTAATAACAGTAAATTCATAAGAGGTTTTAAAGTAGATACAAAAGTAAAGATAGAAGTAATCGAGTATAAGGTTTGTAACCGACTATTGACTGAGGTGTCTCCCGATTCGCAAGACACCCGAATTCTGTAAACGGAAGGAACCGGAAATATACGCGTGACACGATGAGTGCGAGTGAGACGGCGCGAGCGGTTTCGTACCGTCAATCATCTTCTCTCAGTGTCGGCGGTCGTGTGTGCATGTGTGTATGAGTATGTATGTGGTACGAGCCGCTACACCTTCACTTTTAGTCTCTTTAGTATGATATTCTAGTCCACTTGGAGCATAATCAATGGCAAAGCGGAGCAAGTCCAAAGTGTAGGTTTCTTTTTTGTATTTTCTGCTTGTTGTAAGTGATTTCAAGATTACACTGAGAATAACGAGTGTTCTCTCATTTCCTCAAGCATTTCCAAAATTGATTCTGAGCAGGAAGAGTAGGGTAAAATGGAACCCTGACTTTAAGATACTCATTTCTCAGAATACTAGTATCTCAGTATACTAGTATCTCACAAAAATTTTTAGAACTCATGTATCTCGGAATTTCAAAATAAACTCATCTATCTCAATGTTGATCTCAGAACTCGTCTAACTCAAATACGATTTCAAAAAAAAGGTAACTCGTACACCCCGATTAACTACCGGTTAGTTTCTATCGATTTTACTCCAATTTGTATTCCTGTATACCCAAATACAATTGTACAATCTCATTTTTGTTGAGATCATGTAGCAAACTTCATAACGATTATGATATTCAATTTTCTCAGCTGACAAAGATACCTCGAATGATGAGAATTGCTCCACCATTAATTAATTAATGTATCGCGAAGTTTGACCGGGCTGTAAAAATGTCTGATCTGCGCAATTCAACGGTGAACTCTGGCCAATATACATTTCCCTGTATGTAATTTGAAGACTCTCCCCACTGCGCAGTTTCTAGTTTCCAGATCATAAATATTGATTAGATTATTTTGATTAAATAATGATAATGATATAATAAAATTATATCATTATCATTAGTTGATGAGTTGAACTTCCTAATCGATCAATTGTGGGCTGATCAGGGTTCACAACGAGTAAAAATGAGAGTGGAAATCCCGGAAGGTATTTCATGATAAAATCCTCATCATTGATTCAAAAATTTACACAAGAATTAATATTGGTCGTATCTGGAGACCTGTATGATATGGATTGTGGAAGTATGGGTATCTCATCTAAACGAAAACTTCAGATTTTGCAAGATACTTCGAATTTGAAGAGGCAAAGGGAGCATACCGAATGACCGTATAACTCCATTATCATTCCTTCTTCCAAAGAACCTCTCAATCCTCCCCTCAATCGTGCTGCTCTTCTCAACAGTTCATCCGTACAACCCTCTGTTGTATCAATGGCTGGACTCGGAGCTTCAGAGTCATCTTCAGTCGTTATCAGTCCTTGTCTTTCAGAGTCGTCGTCACAAGAATTAATTGAACAGAACTGCGCACCTGCAGAGCCAGTTGCTGTGGAAAGTATTCCATCGACATCAAGCAATGTAAATCCATGTACCAATATGCGGGAATCATTTGAGAAGGAAAACACCAAAGCATCAAAGAAGAGAGCTTATTTTCCGCCAGATAAATTGACGCGAAAGCGAGCTCTCAATTCGTCTAAATGGAGAGTCAAGGCAGCGCAAATGGCATTGAATCATGGCTTGAAACATCTATCCGCTGATGGGAAAAATGTCATTCCTGCCCGCACACTGGGAGAGTCTTGTGGTCCTGGTTGTCGCTTTGAATGTCATGAAAAAGTAACTGAGGAAGATCGAAAAAATATTCTGTCACAATTCTGGGGTCTCGGTGTCCACGCTCGTCAATGGGACTTCATTACTCGTCACGTAAAAGTCTTCGCTAAACAATCTAATATTGGGAATGACACACGACGGAAGGAATCACGAAAATACTTCTTCAAAATCAATGGAGTTGAAGTATTTGTTTGCAAAACTATGTTCTGTGAGACATTATCGATTTCTGGCGGATTCATTGATACAGCTCTGGATAAGTTGAAAGAATCCCCAGTTCTTATCGACAATCGCGGCAAAAAAACACCTGGCACCCGTACCCTGAAACCCGAACTGAAACAGAGTATTATTGACCATATTAATTTCTTCCCACAAGTGGATTCCTATTACGGATAGAAAGATTCAAAGCGAGAGTACCTCGATGTAGGCTTGTCTGTTCCTCAGATACATAATTTGTACAAGGAGTCGATCAAAGATGAATTCTTGTATTCCATTGAACCTGCCACTGTGAGACAATATGGTGACATTTTCAATACGGAATTCAATCTCATATTTTTCAAATCGAAGAAAAATCAATGTGAGGTTTGTATGGAATATAAAAATGCAGATGACAGCCAAAAAAAGCTGCTACAGAAGAACTATGACTTCCACATTTTGAATAAGGAGTGAGCGAGAGAACTAAAAAACGAGGATGCGAAGGAAGTAAAGAAAAAAGAAAGGAGTGACCTCAGTGTATGTTGTTTTGATATGCAGAAAAACCTACAAACACCTCAGGGCAAGTCTGGTTTTTTCTATTATCGAAGAAAGCTGCATGTCCATAACCTCATAATTTACGATATTGGGCGCCATGAGGAGCACTGTTACATGTAGATAGAACATATGGGAAAGAAAGGCCCTAATGAAATCGCGAGTTTTGTCATGGACTTTATTGAGAAAAAGAGTAGAGAAGCAGTGAAATCATTCATATTCAACTCTGACAACTGCACAGGGCAGAATCGCAATCGTTACCTATTTGCCATGTATGCCCTTGCAGCCAACAAATTTAATGTCAAGATCATCAATCGTTTCTTAGAAAAAGGCCCACCGCAGAATGAAGGAGATTCCATGCATGCTTGCATAGAAACAAAGAGTGCTGGACGAGAGATAAACACTCCAGATCAATGGCAAGAAATTATCGAGACAGCGAAACGCAGGGGCAAGTCGTACATCGTGACCAGAGTTTCTCGAGATATGATCCTTGCCTTCAAAAAATTAGGAGACAAACTGCAATGAACTTCATTGTCCTCATCAAAAGTCAAAGAGGTCTTGGCTGATCATGAATACGTGAATATGCTAAAGTTTAAGACGAACTTCGACGATGACTACCGGTCTATTGACATCCAGAAAAAATCTGCCAATTGATCTCCCGACCTGCAAACTGCATAAAGCCTACTCTGATGATCCTGGTATTAAGAAACAGAAATTAAATGATGTCTTATTCCTCTGTGCAAAAAATCCCATCCCTCCACAGTACCATGCATATTAACATTCGTTAAAATCCTCGCAGCAATTACCAACCTATTATATAATTTGCCTAAAGGAGATTAGGCGGTCTTTGAGGTGAATTTGAGAGTGAATTTCTGGGGTTCCCGGTAGCTTAGTCGGTAAGAGTGCCCGACACGTATCTGGGAGACCCGGGTTCGTTTCCCGTCTGGGTGAAGCGGAAATTTTTTCTCTCTAAAATCTAATTCTCTTAAAATTCTTTAATGCCTAAAGGAGGTTAGGCGGTGTTTGAAGTGAATTTGAGAGTGAATTTCTGTGGTTCCCGGTAGCTTAGTCGGTAAGAGTACCCGGCGCGTATCTGGGAGACCCGGGTTCGATTCCCGGCTGGGTGAAGCGGAAATGTTTTCTCTCTAAATTCTAATTCTCTTAGAATTTTCTTTTTGAACCCACATTACTTCATATAACCCCATATGAGCCCATATGACCCTCATATTGCCACATATGACCTCCATTGACTCCCACATAACCCCATCCGATCCTCATAAGACCCTTTATGAACCCCACATGACCCTGCATCATCCCATATGAGCTCATTATGATACTATATGACCTCAGAATATTTCCAAATGACCTAACCCTCATATGACCCCGTACAACTTTTATATGACCTTATATAACCCGCATATGACCTCCATATGACCTAAAGCTTCATATTGCTACTATGCAACTTAATAAAGAGCTATGCTGTTTTCATCATCTTTTCACTTGATCGAAAAAGGATCAAAAAAATCTTTTTGAGCCATGATTTCATTGATATGACTTAATTTTTCTAGTTTATCATGAAAAGAATGAAAAAAATCTCACAAACTATATGCTGTAGCTCAACAGTGATAGATGCGAACTGCATCATATTCTGACAGAATTAAGAGGCTATCAATAAAAAATTTTCGAGCCATGATTCATTTCATTCTGATAACAATTCTTGGACTGAGCGTCGAAAAATCGATTTTTGAAAAAATACCAATATTTCACAAACTCCATGGACAATTTCCTCAATTCGGATTTTGACCAATCAGAGTGAAGAATTCGGGGTCACGTGACGCGTTTCACACTGATAATTTCCCCGGCTGCAGGGAAATTATCAGTCTGATAATTTGTGGCCTGTCAATTATTTTCTACGAATTTGACAGATATTCCTCACATTTGGGTGAAATGTGTCCCGTAACCCCGAACACTGTACCCTGATCGGTCAAAATCAAAATTGAAGAAATTGTCCTCCGAATACCCCTCGACCTTCAAAATTCATCGGATATTTCCCTCAACTTTTCCTGCATATCAGCGATGGGGATCAGTTTTGCAGTAAAATCCCTCGCGCTGCGCGCCCGGGATTTTAATCGGCAAAACTGATTCCTCTCGTTGTTATGCAACAAAACATTCGGAAAATATCCGAAAATTTTGGAGGTCTTGGGTTATAATAGCTGATAATTCCACTTTAATCGGTGTCGATGAATAAAGCTTATTAACGTCTATATCCATGGAAAAATTCATGAAAGGAAACAAAAAATTGAAAAAAAGTACACACACACATACGTACATAAATACATATATACATAGATACATACATACATGGCTGAGAATTGCCTTAACAACCGCAATGTTTTGATTTCAGGAAACCAAGCGTTTCTCATTTCATTTTTTTATTTTTTCTTCCGAATGAAAACTTTGCAAACATTCAAAATTAAGTTTCCAAATTTTAGTGTCAAGCGTAATGAACATGTGGAGATGTTCGTTAGGAAAACCATTACGACCTGATGAACAACCAACTCCCGCGGCATAATCCGGTGAATCGTCGGTAAAAATTCGAGTGAGAGAGAGAGTTTTTTGTATTTCCCACTCCGGTGGAGATTTTTTTATATTTATGAGGTTTGCCCACTTTGGTGGAGATTCTTGGATTTTTGAGGGCTTCCCACTTCGGTGCGAAGTCAGAGGACCATTTTATTTTTTTTATATAAGGGACATTCCATGTCAACTCAGCCACACCGGATTTTTTTTTGTCTGGGAAAAATCATCGAGTATGTGCATTTTGAACTACTATATATAGACAGTGAACATGCAAAATTTCATTGTCCTGCCACTTTTTGTTTCTGAGATAATCAATATGAAACTTGAAATTTTTTAAAAATTATTACTTCTGAATGGAGCATCCGATTTTGATCAATAAAAAAAGAAAATTTTCGTTTTTTCTCGGACTTCAAGATAAAAAATACTTCAGAGCCATCAAGAAGCTCCTAGATCGGTTTTTCGAGAATTTTTCGGGTTTTCATTTTTTTTTCACTCCAGGGCCGCTCGATATTAGATCGAAATATTTTTTTTATGATAGAAGATATTCTTATATGATATGAAAAAAATCCGCCATAATGGGAGAGCGAAGCAATGCACCGGAAATTTTTTTTTTTCGAAATTTTTGGGTTTTTCAGTTTTTAGGGGAGATCCATCGGTTTTTTTTTAAAGAAATGAGTCTGTCAACCATTATTCTTCGTTCATATATGACATAAGACTACACCATCATGTAACGGAGAAAGAGTGCACCGAAAAAAAAATTTCTCTGAGATCAGGTCGATCTTTCCATCTTGATGATTCCGGCATATCAATCGACGACGAACCAGACGATGAAGCTGAATTCGACAGTTCTTCCATGGATTATGATTCGAAAGATGACCAAAGTGACATTGATCCATCTTCATCTAAGCGGTAGCGATCTGCGACAGAAATAGAATTACAAGAAATGTTCGATGGTTTGAAGTAGAAATTCAAAAATCTGAAAAACTACCATGGGCGCCTGCAAATCTTGACGGTTCATCCGCAGTCGTGGAGTGCGCGGAAAATTGCTTCTGAATTTGGAACTAACAGATACATGTCGTCCAGAGCGAAAAGATTGAGAAAAATTAAAGGAGTGTTTGCTTCACCAATTGCGAAAGCAGGTCATTCACTACCCAGCACAACCGTCGAGAAGGTACACAATTTTTACCTAGAGCACAGTCGCGTCATGCCAGGAATGAAAGATAAAATATCCATCAAGATCAATGGAGAGAAGAAAGTAGAGCAAAAGCGAATGATACTCGAAAATCTAAAAGTCCTTCATCGGAAGTACAAACATGCGAATGAAGACGCTAAGGTCGGTTTCAGTAAGTTTGCCGAGCTGAGACCTAAACAATGTGTAGTGGCGGGAGCAAATGACACTCACGTGGTATGTGTTTGTACGTATCATGAAAATTGCAAATTGATGCTAGAGGCATTTAATATTGCGACTTTAACTCAAGATTCCCCTTGTCCACTCAGAGATTACCAAAATTGTCTAACAAAATTGATGTGTACAAATCCAACCCCGGCCTGTCATCTGGATGAATGTAACGATTGTCCTGGAGTGAAATCATTATCATGTGAACTGAAGAAACTTCTCTCTGATTCTGTCGTGGAAATGGTCGAATTTCGCGTGTGGCAAAGTACTGACAGGTGTACCTTGCAGACACAGGCCCTCCCGATGGATGAATTCATTGATTTTCTAATGGAACGATTGATAGTATTGAAACTCAATCACTTCATCGCTAAAGAACAATCGGCTTTTGTCAAACAGCGAAAAGAGAATTTGGATAATGGAGAAGTACTAGTGCATTCTGATTTTTCGGAAAATAACGCTTTTGTGGCTCAAGATGCTGCTCAATCCTTCCACTACAATACTGACCAGTGTACAGTTCACCCCGTTGTTTACTACTGTCGCGAAAAAAAATGAAATCCAACATCGGAATTTAGTCGTTTTGTCGGACAGTACGACTCACGATACTGCCGCTGTTTATTTGATACAGAAGATTTTAATACAGCATGTGAAAGACAACTGTGAAAGCGTGGAGAAAATTATCTATGTTACCGATGGAGCTGCATAATATTACAAAAATCGTTTTCAGATCCCGAATCTCTTGCATCACAAGACTGATTTTGGCATAGATGCGGAAGCCCATTTTCATGCAACCGCGCACGGTAAAGGAGCTTGTGACGGAGTAGGAGCTGTCTTTAAGAGAGAAGCGAGACGTAATAGCTTGCAAATCGTTCATAGTGAACCAATCTCACGCCCGATGCTTTGTGTCGATGGTCAAAAGAGAATTTTGAAGAAATTGATGTTTTTTTTTTCACCAAGGCAGAACACGAGAATATCAAACCTGAGTTGAGAGAGAGATTTGATAGTCCCAAAGCTATTCCAGCCATTCAAAAACACCATGGCTTTATTCCGATACCGGGAGAGCAATTGTTAATTAAACGATATTCGGTTTCGGCTAACGAGGCGGTTTTCTCAAAGCAAAACCAAACAACAACAAAACGAAAAACCCGCAGAAGACAGTAATCGTGATGTAAATAATTCATCAGTGCATGTTGGAACGTGTCGTCCAAGAGAGTGGGGAATTTCTCCGTATTGTAAAAATGTAAAAATGTGAAAATATAAAGTGTTGTCGTTATAGAAGAATAAAAATTGTTTTTTCCCATACTTTTTCGTTAGTGGAAAGCACAGTGTGTTGTTGAGAAAAGATTTATAGTCGTATCAATAGTCTATTCTATCCAGCAGAACAGAAAATATCTATTGACAAACCCCTTTTTCAGTAACAATAATGCAACTCTCCTAAATGACAGACAAACGTAAAAATTTCGAAGAAAAATTTTTTTCGGAGCATTCTTTCTCTCTTACATGATGGCGTACTCTTTTGCGTATTTTTTTCATATCATATAAGGATATCCTCTATCATAAAAAAAATATTTCGATCGAATATCGAGCGGCCCTAGAGTGAAAAAAAATGAAAACGCGAAAAATTCTCGAAAAACCGGTATAGGATCTTCTTGATGGCTCTGAAGTTTTTATCTTGAAGTACGAGAAAAAACGAAAATTTTCTTTTTTTATTTATCAAAATCGGATGCTCCATTTAGAAGTAATGATTTTTTGAAAATTTCAAGTTTCGTAATGATTATCTCAGAAACAAAAAGTGGCAGGGCAATAAAATTTTGCATGATCACTGGCTATATGTAGTAGTTCAAAATGCACCTACTCAATGATTTCTTGTCCTGCTCGATTAGGCTGGACTAATCACTCGGTTACTGTGTCACGGCACTGACCCCCGAATTTAGTTCCGCGTTGACCATTGGCCTAGTTAGTGGTGTGACAACTAAGTGAATTTAGTGCTCATCCTGTGAATTATCCCATTGGATTATATTCTTGGATTACCTCAGGATGCCTGCTAAGAAAAAGAAGTCCGGTAAACGCCGAAACGTGAGTTTTTCTTGGTATCGATGTTTTATCCGAGCCATTGAGCATGGCGTCGGCTTTCTACTCATGGTGGTTTCCCTCACATTGGCCTGCAGCCACGTGCAGTGGCCTTCGATCCGATTAAACGGCTGTTGAGTAATGTATTGGTGGTTTTTGTTGTATATTTTTTTTGAGACGTTGATTGTCCCCGGATTTTTATCTGTGGGTTTCTGGTCGATTTTCATCCACTTATTCCCCCCCTCCTCGCCGAGAAGGGTTGGCGTCGTAATTTCCGTCCGGTTCTGCCCCGGCAGCATTATCTGGTCTCTTTTCATTAGTTATTTGAAGTTCTAAGGAACAACTGATGTTTATTTAATTTCTCTCTGTCGAAATCGTGAGAGTTTTTTGGTTTAGGCCTTCGTTTCTCTCTCGCTCCCTTAGCAGAGAGTCTTCCCTCTCCCTCTACTGAAAAATTGCGTAGAGCGGCTCGAGTATTCTCCATGAATGCTTCCCCCTCACGGCCCCCCGCTAACATCCATCCACGCCTAGAAGCGGCGGCTCTCGCTTCTCGCGAGTGTTTCCTCGTTAAAATTTCCCTCCGGGTGTGAATCAACCTGGAGTGGCTCCCAACGATCCAAAATTGATAATTTTCGTATCATGGGCTTCTCTAGAGGTTCCCGAGCAATTTGGCTCTCGGTTTTTTGAATTTGACTCTACCCGCTACAGCGAGTTTAGTTTCCTCGAATTTTTATTTTTCCGCCGTACATTATACGGATATCCTTTACCCCAGTTCTCGGAATTTTCAAGTATTTTGGGATTAACGAAATTTTTATATTACGACTTGAGGAATTTGATGACCTCAACTTTGTAGCTGAGTTAATCGATAATGGATTATTGTCGGGACCAAATATTTCGAGTCAATCTTATTATTTTGGGTTTGTTAGAAGAATGCTGATTATTATTGCAATTCTTTTTTTTGGTAAGACCATTATGTAAGAATATGTGGGTGATTCTTTACAAACTGTGATTTTTCATCTCCCCCATTTTTGAAAATCCAAAAGTGTCTGCGGAGACATTTTCTTTACATTTTCGTATGTCATGATGGTCCAGAAGTATAGTCCTACCACCACTCCACTACAACCTGAAAAGATTCAGAATAATGGAGTGTTGACGGTTCTTTACTGCCACGGTAGTGACCAGCTCCCTGTAACTTGGGAGTCAGTACTAGGCCCCTTATTGTCGTCCGCAAACAAAACCGCTTAGAGCGCTGTCTGTTCATCTCCCGGCCACCGATTGGCCGAAGGCGTCGGAGGTGTCCGCGCTATTCAACTCCTTGAACTCGACAACCGAAGAAATTACAGGGGTTTTTTGAAGTAGAATCCGCAATACTTAAATTTGCCAAATAATACTGGATGTTACAGACAAATAGGATATTAATTATTGGGGCGAAATATTACAAATCGAATTAAATAATGGGAAGAAAAAATAAGGGAAACAGGTCAACTTGGCTGAAGGGTCAAATGAGAGAAATGACTGAGCCGTAAGTGTCCGTCGAGAAGGATGAGCCAATTGAGTATTGAATATACGGTTCCAAGGATCAAACATCACGAGGGTCGGAGGCTCACAAGTGCATGATGAAATTTCATGAAAGTCAAACGTCCTGAGGGCCAGTGTATCACAAGGAGATGTTTCAGTTTCACTAGGATCAAACGCCATGGGGGTCACAAGGGGTTGGTTAATTTCCGCGAGGATCAGACTACACGAGGGTCACGAAAGGATGGTCAAATTTTCCCGAGGATCAAGCATCGAGGGTCACGATGGATCCAAGGGGATGATCAAATTTCACGAGGTTGAAACATTACGAGGTTCACAAGGGGGTAGTCAAACTTGAGGGGGATCAAACATCACTGGTTCACAAGGGGACGATCGATTTTCTCGAGAGTCAAACGTCTTGGGCCGAATTTCCGGATGTGTCCAGAAAATTCGAGAATTTATCTGGTTTTCTAGGAAATCCCACAAAATTCCCCGGTTTTATGGAAAATCCATCCTCTCGTGAATCTCGTGATGTTTTACCCTCGTCAAATTTGACCATCCCCTTGCGACCCCCGTGATACTTGAAGCCCGATCATAATGTCGTCTAACGCTCATTCACATTATTTCAAACATTCACGTCTTAAAGGTCAAACGTCTCAAGGGCCAGAAGGTCTGAAGAATCAAACAGTCTGAAGGATCAAATATATCGGGGATCGAACGGTTTCAAGGGTCTTAAAACCTGAAGGATTAAACGGGAGAAACGAACGAAGGGCGTCTGTAGTTATATAAATTTATTTTCAACTCATGCAATTTATTTCGTTTACGTTTTACACAATTTGGCCAACTTCTTCTTTATTTGATTTTCTTTTATAAGATTATTGTTAATATTTTGAGCATGCTTCTGCATTCGAGTACGAACATAATCCAACATTATAAATGATAGAACATCTGGTGCGTGAGTAAGGCAAGGAAATGAAAGAAATCCTTCATCAATGGCATCAGTAATGATGGCTTCATAAACGAAAGTGGAGTTGCAGTGTTTTTGGAATAAGGCTTCAATTTTTAGTATTAATGCATAAAGCCCTCGATTGGGATGAACCAAATTATCCTTCAATTTCATCATTGCATAAGCTGTAATCGGGTGATGTCCAAAATTATTAATCAGGTAAAATTTTTTTACAATTTGGACAATCACTCTGTGAGAGAAGTTTCGAACATAAACATTCTAACATAAAATACATCAAGCAGTCCAAAACCTCAGGATTGAAATAGTCATGTTCTTCAACCACGAAAAGTTCATTCTCGACAGTCCAATCGGTAGTAGAGATAGAAAGCTTGAGTTATTCTTCAAGACTGTCCACTAATTTCGTGTCTGGTTTCTTATTATTTACGTAGAGTTCTTTTAATTCTGCAAGAGTAACAAGGCACTCAGATTTATTCTTGCTCAACGTGCAGTTGCCAGTTTTTGGTGGTTTCAAAATGCTGTATGATGATAAAATCTTATAAATTTGAAGAAAAGTTGGTGTCGATGGGTGATCGTGACAACCGCCAGCCTGTCTGACGGATCCGAAAAATTGCTAGAGTAAAAAAAGACAATACACCCAAAAAAAAGTGAATATGATCAAAAAATAGTAATACAATAGTCACACTCAAGCAAAAGCAGTAAAGATTTAAAAAATTATAATAAAAAAAAAGCCAAGCAGAAATGAAGAGCCAAAGCGAAGGTAAGAAGGCAAGCAATCGTTAGAAAATTTCTATCATCCAACTTCAAACCTCGAGGGGATTTTGATTGATCTCTCCTGAAAAGACACAAGTATGTCCATTCTCTGTCAGGTAATCTGTGATATCCATCATTGATTTTAAAGAAACTCTCGGACCCTCGGTGGTTTGCGGTGTGAGGAAAGAGTCTTTACTGATAAGTCCACTTGAGAGTGGACTTTCTCTTCCCACTGATTGAGTTTACGAAGTGATGCTTCTAATTCCTAAAAAATGGAAAAAAAATTGGAGTGAGATGACGATACACGCGCGAAAAAAAGGTATAGAAAAACACATCGAATTCGCTAGACGACTCAATTGGATATCTGTAAGTTTTTTGCCACGTCTAATGACATATTCAATACAAAATATCCAATAGAAAGTCAATAGAATTCCATTTTTCCATACAATTCGTTTTATTGAATCTTTTTCTATAGAATTTCTCTGGCCCAAATTTTCCAAGTTTTTCTAGTTGATTTTCTTGATTAAAAGGAAAAAAATGCGGTCAATAAAAATTAAAACATTACAGTCGAGAAAATTCTATAGAATCTATTTCAATAGAATAAGTTGTATGGGGAAATCAAATTCTATTGACTTTTTCTATAGAATATTTTCTATCGAGCATGTCAGTAGGAATGGCAAAAAACTTATAGAAAGTTGGATAGAAATTCAACAGAATTGTTTAGCGAATTCATTAGGTTTTTCTATTAAATTTTTTGTGTAAATTTGAAGTGAAAAATCCACGCGTACTTTATAGTGATCATTGTTCGGTTATAATCCTTGTGATGAAGAATTAGTATCGTTCTCCTGTACAGTCGCTTCGGGAATCTTGAGGTTTAGAGTGTCGAATAAATTATTTATCCACTCACAAAAATCAGCAGTTTCCTCGCAGTCGTTAAGGCTGGGAAACCGATGTTGATAAAATCTCAAACCTTCAGCCATCGAATTACTGAGAACCTGTGAAAAATATTCATGCATTCAACTGATCTGAGAAGGCACTTTGCAAATAGCTTAGCTTAGGACATACTCTCATTCCTGCTGGGTTATCCTTTTCCGTTGCATACATGTCTTCAAAATGTTTCCACTTAATCTCAGGTTTCGAGGGATCCATCTATGATGGGAATATTATTAAACAGAATGAAAAAATCATTGAACTTTGGTTTAACAATTAAATTCAACTCACTTGTAAACTGGACTTGTTCACAAGACGATTCCTGATTGTCTTAATTAAATGAGGTGTGCCCGAAAATACATAAATTTTACGATTAGCGTCCACAGGATGGAACACCCATCTCCTTCCAGAATTTCCTATTGGGTGAGCCCCCATCACATACAACACCATGTACTTTAGCGCCAGCTTTTTCCAATAAAAGTATAGCTTTAAGTACTAATTGAGCCAGAACTTTTCCAGTTGTAGCACCTCTTGAAGCAAAGGCAGCAATTGTTTGTGTAAATGAACCGGTTATCGGCTTAAACATGAATACCAATCCATGATTGGCTCGCTCTGGCAAATTAGTAGTCTTATTTTCCTCTTCCATATCCACGAGCCCATCATTAGTCAGTTTTGTAGATTTGACGACGACACTTTCACGTAGGGATGCAAAATGACGGTCATTTTTAACACTGGTCAGGTCAGTGGTAAAATGACCGTTTTCTGACCATTCTTGACCTGACGTCCATTTTGTGATGCAAACTGACCGGTCATTTTTTCAAGTGGTCAGTCATTTTTTTTTCTGTGTCATTTATAGTGAGAAATTATCTAGATGAAACCTGACCGTCATTTTTGTGTTCGGTCACTTTTTGGTCATTTTTTTTTTTTTAATGTTGTTTCACCGATCCTCAGGGAATTCAAAGCCGTTTGATAGCACTAAAACTTATGAATGAATTTTATTTTCATTTCCGATTTTTTCCGAATTTATCTCTTCTCCAGAGGAAAAAAGAATATGGGCATTTACAAAAAAAAACTTTTATTGTTAATGTTAGGATCTATAAGTATATATCTGATGGTCTTACCTGTGTTTAATCATGTGATATTCAATATTTTTTATTCAAAGCGTGAATCAGCCGATCAGTTGAGGAGCGATGTTTCCACTACGCGTCACTCTCCATAGACATATATATCATACCTAGAGAGTTGAGACAGAGAGAGAAAGGATCCTGTTCTCAACTCTTCTCTGTCTAACACGTCATGTGCCCCTCTCTAGGTACTACCGTACTACACATTTATGAGTGGCGAATGTCACACTCCATCGAAAGAAAAAAAAATTGAGTGGCGTCTATCTAGATGCAAAGTGACCGTCATAAAAGTATTTGGTCATTTTTGTGACACAGAATTTTGTCATTTTTTTATGACCGAAATGGTCACAAATTTGCGTTCGGTCAGTGACCGTCAAATGACGCGTCAAATGACGGTAAACTGACCGGTCAGTTTTCTCCGTTGCATCCCTACTTGCACGTGTGCCCATCTCATCCAATAGTAATATCCCATGACGTTGCATCTCTTCCTTCTTCTCTAAACAGGTCTTTAGTAGTTCGAAAAAGCGAGGATCGAATCCACAAGTGGTTTCGATAATGGCTAAATTTCTAGAAAAACAGACAATGTCATGAAGAACAAATATCAAGACAATTATTCACTCATTACCTTCTAATTGTTGACGACGATGGCAGAGGTAGAATTTCAAGATCTGTAATGAGATTATAGGTGGAGGGGGACCCCATGTGAAGTAGCATGCACAGCATTAGCCAAAACTCCGAGTAGCGACGACCTCTGAAACTTTTACATTTGGCAGCTGCCAAAATTTCATTCACTGCAGTAACTTGATTTTTCGCCATGGCCTCTTTTTTCAGTCTTTCATTGACAACTTCCTTCGACATGGCTGCTATTTGTAATTGACATTTCCTCAGCTGGTTCCTCAGTTCACGATTCTTTTTTCGTATCATTTTTTTCTGCTTCTTGACCCTTATGACTTTGTTCTGCAGCTGTTTCACATACAACTGATGATGTGGTGGAAATAGTAACCGCTGTCGTTTGCTTTTACGTTTTTCTTTCATCTGTCGACTCTTCTTCCTAGCAAGACTTTTCTTTGCTATCTTGCAGAAATTACACTTCTTCAAATTAGAGAGTAAGGGACACTTGATATGCCGCCTTTGCCCATGTTATCAGTATATGTGACTCTAGAATCGAATTGATTCAATTCTTGTGGTGTTTGACAGCCAGTACAGACTTTCATTTGCTCCATAAACGATACTATGTGTTCAACGTCTCGTTTGCTTTTGATGGAGGTAGAAATCCCGAAAGAAGAGAGATCTACTTTGTTCCCCACCACTCGAGTTTGGACTTGCATACATGGGTCGATTATTATTTCTTTCAAAATTCCAGTTTGGAGTGTCCCATTCGCCAGAGAGCCAGACATGATCCCGAAATGAACTACTTGCATTTCACCACTTGAAATGTGGTTCATACTCCATGACGGTGGCAATTGTAAGGTGTGATCTTCCAATAAATGGGAAAAAGTCCACTGGCTTCGACCCTTAGTCTCACTGCCAAGTCCTTCTATAGCTTCTCCACTTCCTCCAGCCTCTTCTGAAGTTTCCCTAGCTCTATCTGGATCTTCACCACGTGGAGATTCTTCAGATCTTTCTGAAACTCCTCCAGAACCTACTCGAGCTCCTTCAGATCCCTCTGGAACTTTCCCAGATCCTTCTAGACCTTCTCCACATCCTGCTGGAGGTTTTCCAGATCCTGGTCCTTCTGGATCTTCTCCTTCAACAAAGAGAGGCGGCAACGTGGAAGACTCAAATGGAAAACGCGATAGGGATATTGTCGAATCAGGAGGAGTGTCAATTCCATTTGTAGTTGCATCTGGTGGAGGAGAGCCTTCCCCAGAGGAGACACCAGAATCCACTAGTGTTGGAGATTTTGAATGCTCCTCTGTCTGGAGTAGTGGAGGAGTGTCAATGAAGAGGAGTCTCTCTGGAGGAATGTCAACTCCATTCGTAGTTGCATCTGGTTGAGGAGAGCTTTCCCCAGAAGAGACACTAGAATCCACTAGTGTTGGAGATTTTGAATGCTTCTCTGTCCAAGAGAAAATCGAAGGCGCTGCTCCCTTTCTGACTTGCTTTCGAGCATACTTTGAGTAGAATCAATCAGGGGAAAATTACATTGGATCTCTGCAGAACCTAAAACACTGGCAAGCAATGTTATTTTCAAGACAATTACTCACAATTCCCCAAATTTTTCTATCTGTATCCTGATGTGCTGTTTCTGACACAATGTCTCCTATAGCAAAATGTTTTTCGCAGATAGGTTGCTTTGGTTCCAACACAATTGGAATTGAGGGAGACGAGACATTAATTGAATTTTGCCATAGTAACATGACATCAGGTTATGTTGACACCGTAAAAGTATGTAACTTGCCATTCTTGGATTTTGTAGCATTACAATTCAGTATTATACACTTTCAAGGCATAGTTTTCACAGCACAACTTCTATTCACATCGATAATAAAATTTGTATTGAAAAATATCACTATCTACATTTTCCACTTATTTTAAACCTTATTTTCAATGAAAATGAATAATTAGAATCAATCAACTCGATAAATCCCTCCCAAATTATAGTGAATTTATTTTTGCCAGATCAACGCTTTCTTTTTACGAAAGGTTATGAGAACCAAAACATAGGAGCAAATCTCGGGGACTCCTCGGGAGATGAACAGACAGCGCCCCACGAGGCGAACTACGTGGGCGACACTAAGGGCCCGAAAGCCAGTATAGGAGAAGCATAGGAGTTACAGGGGGCTGGTAGTGACCAAATTTGACAAGTCTTTGTCTTTCAATCAACCCAAGCAATTGTTACATGATAAAACAAGTTTATTCAGTTGTTTGACATCTTTCGAGTGGCATATATTCATTTATACTGATCAATTTGGTTTCTTTCTTCGGATATAAATTCTGACTCAGCGCAGGTGTATTCAGCGGTTGCTGATGACCAACGTGGGCATAAGCCCGAGTTTGGACAATCTGAACATATGAAACATTTTTCTAAATACCTGAGTATCGATACAACTTCACTCCCACCCTTCTATGTATGATATGACACGGTTGTGACAGTCACGGTTGTGACATTCTGTTTTCAATCTAAACGCATTCCGGGCCGGCTTTCAATTCGAGGCCCTCTGAAGATAATGAGTTTCAGGTAATGGAATGTTAGTTTCTTGATGAAGAACATTGGCCGAAATATTGCACGACATGTAAGAATCATGATACCACGGTAATGACAGAATAATTCGTGACATAGCTTTTCAAACTCTCGGGTAGTCTTTCCTCGATGTCTACATCTACCTAGTCAACTTTTACTTATGTGAACACTGGACCTTTGCCCTCCATTAAAAAATTCTATCGCATGCACCATTTGCAACCATTGGAATTGGTGCTACCACAGTTGAATTCAACTTTTCAAAAATAGTGATAAAATCGTTGGACAAACTTTTTGATCCTATTGGCGAGCGTAAAATAGTTATTCCTCTGAAATTTTCAAGTGGAAGTATACCTGATCATATCCCCTATAATCTATTTTCAGGAAATTCTATTGGAACAGTTTATTAACTCGGTTTCGTCGGCGGAATCTTGAATTTCATAAAAAGGACATGCCACGGTAGTGACATTTAGACTGGTTTTGGCTATCCATAGCGAAATATACGGTTCGAGAATGGCATCTCGTTTATACAAACGGTAGAGTGGCATAGTGTCTCTCGAAATCCGAAAAAATTTGGTTATTATTTCATGCTTTTGAGTGCGGAAAATTCGGAGGACAAGAAAATAACAATTTGTGAAGAATCACCCATGTAAATTCTTTATTTTGAAAAATCTCAATAGTGAAACAAGTAAGGACAATGTCGATCTTTTTCTTTTTTTTGTTTTGTAGTTTTGACCGCCCGATTAACCCGTTTCTACCTGAAATCCACTTCTCTCTTCACAACCTAGCACACTGAGCGAACCGAGGACCGTTACTTTTCACTTTCCAAAAATCTAGTTTTCTCCATTTTTGCGTACGTTTGAGAGGTTCTCGAGTTAGAGCTGATTTTGTCGACTCCTCCGGTTTGGTAATTTCGGCTAAAAATTGCCTGGCGCCCATAGATTTTTGAATTTTTGAGTTTAACTAGATTTAGAGGAAGAAGGGCGAAAATGTCACGTTACACAAGGCAACTAAATATCGTCTGAAAAGTCTAAATATGCGATTTTTAGATGGCGTATGTTCGTATGTATGTATTGTGACGGACTGACCGTTGAGGGCTCAAGATCAGGTCACAAGATTTATTTACTCTTGTCACAATAATTATTTCGCACTCCAGATTATTTACAGGGTGTCCCATAGCATATGACCAAAGTAAATTGCGTTGAATACCGCAAGGTGGCAGTGCAGTCTAAAGTCTAATATGTGGTTGAAGTGGAGACTCTCCGCAAATTTCATTCATGCTTTAGTCGCTCGGGAATTGCAGCACTAAAATGGAAAATTGAACCGTCGAACAAAAATAATTCTTCATCTAATCATATTACCGAAAAGGAGATTCAGCTACTGCAGCTATGAGAGCATTTCATTCTAAGTATGGCACACACACTGGAGTGTCTAATTCGAGTCTCCAACGGTAAATAAAGTGAATGAACTAACTAACCGAAAAATTTTGTTTTCTTCTTTTGTTGAAAATTGACGCATTTTTCGACAAATTATGGGTATTTTCAGGATAATTGAGAAATTTGATCAGTAAGGTATACTAGACGATAGAAGGCATGAGCATCCTGGTCCTTCACGTACTGTAACCACGGATGAAGTTGTCCGCACAACTGAAGAACATTTCAAAAAATATCCAAATGATACTCTTTGAAAGACTTCTCAAACCTTGAAAGTCTCAAAAAATTCACTTCATCGCATCTTGAAAGTGTTTTTAAACTTCCATACCTACAAAAATTCTGTACATCAATTTTCAAGTGAGGAGGCGATGGCTCGCCGTGTGCAATTTCGCCAAGAACTTCACAATTTTTTTGAATCCAAGGAAATGAAGTCACAGAATATCATCTTCTCGGACAAAGTACATTTCTACTTAGGTGGCTTAGTAAATAAACAAAATTTTCGCTTTTGGGGGACTGAGTTACCTCACGTTATTGAAACCAAGTCCTCACACCCGAAAAAAGTCACTGCATGGGCGGCAATTACAATAAAAGGAATTTTCCTTGAATTTATTGAGAGTCTGACAATCAGTGCTGATATTTACTGTGAGTTCTTGAAGAAGAACTTCTTTCCTTGGACACGAAAAAATCAGTTAGTCAAGAATTTGTACTTCATGCAAGATGGTGCCGCCCCACACAGGACTGCTGGAGTATTTGAAATACTTTTTTCCGTTTACGGCACTCGTGTGTTAGACTTAGGTTACCCTATGTATGCCCATGGGGGCATGGAATGGCCGCCTTACAGTCCGGACTTAAATCCCTGCGATTTTTGTCTATGGGGTTTTCTCAAGGACAATTGCTATGAGAAGCATCCGACGACGGTGGGAGAGTTGCAAGACGCAATTAGGGATGCTATCCGAACTGTTGATAAAGACACAATACAGCGCATCTATACCAGTTTCGAACGCAGGATAGAGTTCTGTAGCACAAGTGATGGCGGACACTTGGAAGCAATTCTATTGTAATTTGCCGAATGTTCCTTGTACAATAGAAAAAGAACAATTATTTACATTTTACTGTATCTAAGTTATTTGCAATTTACTTTGGTCACATGCTATGGGACATCCTGTACAACTCTCAAGACTCTTTTATTCGTTAGCTGAAGGCTGTTATTCTAATCCAAAGGGGTGCAGTAGAGATTGAGAAAGGGAAGATTTCGATCACGTTCGAGACTTTTGTCATAAAATTCTATTTAATAAATTATCAAAAAAATTGGCGATCGACAATTTTAACAACACATAATCTGATTATTAATCTGATTTAACATGACTTCTAAATCTCTCTCGTTTCATTCGAGTATTATTGGAAAAGGGGAAACGGGTTCTCCAGAGGTAATTGAAATCCACGAGTTACCTTGAATGGTCCTGAGTTTAACCTCAATATCAGACAGCGGACCGCCTTCGCCGGTCACTGGCTCGAGTCTTATCCTCCTCACTGATTTTATCCACCTCGGACTGAGGATTTTTTGCTCGTTTTAATTAATAAATTTACAACAATCCCGACATCGGATTCACAACATGTGTTTTCTCTTCGAGAGCTCACACCAGAGAGAGAGCGCGGTGCATTTTTTGCACTTCCCCAGCTCCTCATGGCGACACTCGTCACCTGAGATATGTATTTTCTTCCCAGGACGACGGATAGCGCCCCAGGTATCAAAAGTGACAGCCGGCGGCGAATTTTGTAAAAACGCGCCTCGTCATACCCCTCTGGCAGACCAAACGTGGGGATTCTCTTCAAGGAACCCACATTTGATCGCCTGAATGGAATGAAGCGTCGCCGTCGTCTTCCTACCTAGTGTTTTTAAATTTTTTATTTGTCGTACTAGGAACCTCTTGAGAGCAACAACAACTTCAATCTATTTTGAATGCAAATAAAGTGAGAATAAAGATTCATATTTTGGAATTTTATTCAATTTCCCCCGGAGGGGAAAGAATTCCTTTTGTAAGAAATCACTCTATGGCTCGAGTTCTGATACGATATTTTACAATTTTCCTACACGTCTTTTGAATGAGAGTTTTCATTTTTTAATTTTTATTTTCGCCTACTTGTCGTCCTCATGAATTTGTTTTCATTCTACTAATTTTAACGAATTTCCTTTCAATGACTCAATTTTTTCTCCAGATTCTATCACAATTTTCTATTCCCAAATATTTATTTTCTGTTTTCATTATTGCAACCATAAAAATTTTCTTGATCCTACTATTTCGAAATTTCAAATTTTCTACTTTTCCGGAGCCCAATAGTTTACAAATTCCATCAAATTTTTAAAAATTTTCCGAATGTTTTCAGCTCAATTTTCTTCGAATTTTTCCAACTTTCTTAAATTTTTTCAATTTCCAATTTTTTCCCATTTTTTTCAGCTTTCTAATCATCTTACTAGTGCAACTTATCTCGCATATCCAGGGTACGTCGAGGTTCTCACGAAGAAACCTGGGGGTCCCCCTGACTCCCAGGGGGTGCAAGCCTTTGGGCTGGCTGAACCAGTGTCGTCTCCAATGATACCCCGGATGTTGTATGAGGAGTCCATTTTTGTGATAGCACCAGTACCTCTCTGGTACTTTCGGTGCTGATCTCTCCAACGGGTACTACTGTTCCCAACAGCTATTGGGGTTGTACTCCATCCAATGTTCCCTATGTTTGGCCTGCTCTCCTCAGAGTCTTTGCGAAGGTTATTTTTCCCTCTACTCGAGCTCGACTCATCCCATGAGGGTATTGACAGGCCTCTGTTGAAGTTCCTGGCGAGTGACAAAGGTCATAGAAGTGGTTCCCAAGGGGTGTGGAACACTTCTTCCATCTGCGTCCACGATGTTCACAGTTCAGACACCCTGGTGGTGCCTTTGGTCGCCTCGTCGCATGGTCAACCTTCCTGAGAATCTCCTTCTCAGTGCTATCACCCTCAACCTCTCGAGCGTGGCCAGACAGCGTCTCCAGACCGTCGTGAAACTCAATTGTGCCGACATCATATCCATCTGTCTCGTCTGCTTCCTCTGAGACCATCGAGGTCCCGTTTCCTCCGTTGTCGCTTGAGCCCCCTATATCTTCTTGACTACAACCAGAAACGCAATTAGTACTAGGGCCAGTTTGACTTACTTGATCCGTTGACACATCTTCGTTGGTGAGCCCTGTGGCCTCAGAGTCGTCGTCATCACCAGTACACGTTGCCTTCGCGTTCTCCTTCTACTATTCATCCGTTGGAACAGTTGATGTGTCTGTGAATTCGGATACCTCGAGGTTGCTCTCCTCCTCCACCAACTCACTACAACTCGAAGAGTTCAGTGCGTCCGATGATTCGTTGTCAAGCACCTCGAGGTTGTTCTCTTCTTCCTCTTCAGATACCTCGAGAACACTTTCCTCCTCATCCCTCGACTCACTGCAACTTGAAGAGCAGCATGGGTCTGCTGATTTATCCGGGGATTCCTCGAGGTCATTTTCTGCCCCAGTTTTTAGACCTCCTTTGGTACATACTTGATCAAGCGAATTCTTTCGCACAGTATTGATCTTTCCCCAGCGGTGAATGGAAATTTTTATTCTTCCTCCATCGCTTTTCCTCCTCGGCTGTCAGTTCAGCTAACTCCTGGAGGGAGTCGAAGTCCCTGGGGTTGATTTTAAAATTGTATTCTGGCCTGAGACCGCTGTACGCCCTCTTGAGTTGCTTACTCAGTCGTAGGGAGTTGCCCGGGCGTTCATAGAGGCCTTGAAGGTAGACAAGGTAGTCAATAGTGAGCTCTCCTGGCCCCTGGTGATGATTGCGGATGCCCTTTTCGAGATCCTCATCATCCGCCTTTGCGGCGTACCAGCTTTTAAAGGCCTTGAGGAAGTCCTTCCATGTGTTCCTGTACTTCTTATTGGTATCACGACTAAATAACTCCGTAAAAATAACTTTACAAAAATAACTTCGGAAAAATAACTTGAATAAAATAATCTTTAAAAAAAAATAATTTCAAGCATTATGAACTTTGACAAAAATAATTACAAGCATTATGAACTTTCACAAATATAATTTTAATTTATTTGAACTCCAAAAACACACGTAAACAAACGCTCGTGGGAAGGTTTACCCGCAGATGTATTGACATTCTATTGCACAGATGTGTTAATATTGTCTTCCACAATTCATCGGATTAAAGAAGATAATTGTATACAGATCAACACGGTGATGAGTATTGGCACGATTTACATTGGTCAGTAATCTGCGGCATTTCAAGCTGTTCGCATCGGTGCGATGTTTCACGATGCCGTTTACCTTTATCCTGAGTCAAAAAGGCAAGCCCCACTTAGTTCTCGATGGATACATTCTTTCTAAGTGCATTGACAAACCAAACAAACCAGTAACATGACGTTGTGTTGATTATTCAACGCGTCATTGTCCAGGGCGAGCAACGACATCCTCATCACTGAAGGATGGTGAACTTCTGAGTCAGACGACACATTCACACGCTCCATGACCAGAAAATGTGAACTGTAAACAGATTGTTGCAAAAGTTAAGAGAGCAGCTAAACGTTCGCGAGAAGACCCTACTGTCATAGTAAGCAAAGCCACGAAAAACGTCGATGATGTAATAACTGCCGAGCTGCCAACATGGCCTGATTTGATCCGCACAGTGCAACGAACCCGTTTGGTACACAACCCATAGCGTCAAGATCCTTGATCACGTGATGAATTGGTATTACCTGAATCATACACCAAAACGTTGAAAGGAAAACCTTTTCTATTGTTTGGCAGTGGTGATCAACGTCGATTATTGATTTCCTCAACTAAAGCCAATCTAAAGTTTCTCCGGAGGTGTGATGCTTTGTTTGGTGATGGTACATTTCGATCAGCTCACAAAATTTATTCCCAGTTGTACACGATGCATGGTTATATCAATAAGAAGACTGTACCTTTTGTTTACGTATTAGCACCAGATAAACGAGCAACAACATTATGTGGAAATTTTCGAGGAATTGAAAAGAGCAGAACCTAGATGTAATCCTAAACAGTTTGTTGTCGATTTTGAGCCAGGTGCTATGTCTGCCATCAAAACATCGCTTCCCACAATCGAAGTCGCTGCTTGTCACTTTCATTTTGGGCAATGCATTTGGGGATATGTAAGTCAGAATGGTCTTTCTGCACAGTATGGTGATTATATCGATTTTGCTATTCATTTTGCTACTCATGTGAAAATGCTTATTGCTTTCGCTTTTTCACCAACTGCTGAGCTGATTGACAATTACGAGACTCTCGTGGAATTAGAATGTTATCGAGATAAAGATTTTGACGGGTTGTTGGATTATTTTGAAAACACTTGGATTAGGCCACGTAATCGTCGAGGGAAACGAGAGAAACCAGATTTCCCTCCTGAAATCAGGAATTGTTATGATTCGGTTCTCAATGAGTTGCCGTGCACTAATAATTCAGTTGGGTGGCATCGAGGACTCAATAGTCGTGTCAAAATTCGCCATCCCTCAATTGTAAAATTCATTGATGCTATCAAATTGGAGCAGAGTATGGTGGAAACGTTGTTGGACCAGTACAAAGCTGGAAGAGACATTTCGACTGCTAAGCGTGTCAAATATCGTGATTATGATCGTCGTTTACGTGTTGTCATTGAAGATTATAGTAATCGATCAATTGTTGATTACCTGAGAGATATATCCAAAAATATAGTTTTGTGAATAACGATGGAAGAATGAATTTTTTGAAAGAATGAATTTGTTGATATAATTGTTTTGTCCGTATTTTTGTGGAGAACTTTTGACATTTGACTTTTGACTTTTTCTCAGAATTTTTTTTCGATGGAAGAATAGATTTTGTGAAGGAATGACTTTGATATAATTCTTTTGTCTGTATTTTTATGGAGAAAGTTTGCATATATTGTATTCTATTAAATATCTTTTTGGACTTAATTACGTGACGTTTTAGTGGCTGTAGTGGTCACGCGGAGAGTGTGTGGCTCCGGCGGTCATCCAAGCTAAGCAGCGTTCAGTCTGCCCAGTACTTGGATGGGTGTCCGCTTAGGCACACCTAACCGCGTGGGACTACAGTCGCTAGGCACGAATATAGACAACCACTGTGCTCATTGAGTCAGTGTGACCAATGGACACAGTGGAATTCCTGCATTATCAGTCGGCTGCACGACTGAGGTTTTCCATGGTTTCCCTGGCCGTCCAATCCCGAATGGGGTGCAGTTGGGGATAAAGTAAGTCGGCCCATGGTAACGCAGATAGGGAAGGGAACAAAATGTAAAAACCCGAGAGGGTATACATGTGGAACCAAAAATAAAAAAAATAAAAAATACCTGACGTTTTCTCTGAATTTTTTGCTTCCAAATGAAAGCATTGTAATCGTTCTATTTTTCGATTTTCTAATTTTGCTTGGAAATGATGTAGAATGATCTGAAACGTAAAAATACGAAGTTTGGAGACCATGTCTGTCGGTGTCAATGTCCATCGCCACCTGTCCGGTGGTCATTTTTTGGAAAATCGAGTAATAAATTGACTAAACTTATTCCAAAAAATCTGAAATTTTGTCAGATTATAGTACGTAACTAGGACTAACTCTGTTCCAAATTTCACCCTGATCGATCAAATACTTTCTGAGAAAAAGCTATTCGTTTTAAAATCATTTTGCGTTAATATCTTCGAAACTAGCCAACCGATTTCAATTTTTTTTTCAAAATATTCGTCTCGATGCCTTCTATCTGAATCAATTAAAACATACATACCCATTCATACAAAGTTATCGAGATATTTCAGATTTTCCAGTTTTTTCATAAAAATCCTTGTAATCACGCTTTTCTTGTGTAAAAATTGAGATATCAACTTGTTTTTCTTTGAAAGCCTTTTTATTTAAGTTATTTTAGTTGAAATTATTCTTTTTTTGAGTTATTTTTGCTGAACGGATTTTTCCGAAGTTATTTTTGTTAAGTTATTTTTGTGAAGATATTTAGTCATGGAGCCCTTCTTATTAATTCTGTACCAGATTAGGGGTCTTCCTTCGAGAACTTTAAGCAAGACTCACAGTCTCTCAGATCCACAGATATCAGCAGACTCGAGTCTTTCTGTGAGCTGATCCAGGCATTTGCCTGGATCCAATTTCTCGGTATTCCTGAAGGTCAGCTTCCATTTCCTCGCCACGTCACCAATCTCTCTGCGTTTCTTCGCCATCTTCTTGTCCTTGGTTTGATTCCATTTTTTTCAATTTCCTCCTCAGCTTCCTCATTTTGATCTCCTCCTCATCTTCACTAGAAGAATCCATTGATTCTTCACTGGAGGAGGTGAACTCGGATTCCTCGGAGCTCGCGTTAGTGGAGTCTACATATCGAATTTTCGGGTTCTTCGACCTTTTGGATTTCTCCCTGTGCTCTTTGCTTCTCTGCGCACTTTTGTCTCTCCTGTCTTTTCTCCTCTTCGACTGTGGCTCTTCTTCCTCCGAGCCACTGGTCGAGTCTTCAGATTCGACTAGTGAGAGCAGTACCTCGTCCTCTTCATCGTAACGAGTAGAGCAGCTTCGGGGCTGATTTTGCCCGTTCTTCGTTTTCCAAGCGAAAGAGACGCCTTTTGTTCTGGGTGTCTTCTTCCTCTTTGTGGAACGCTCTCCGTTGATCGTTTCGAGTTTAGTATCTTTGGACGTTTTCGGATCCATAGGGGTCTTTTTCATGGTCCTCGTCTTCCTTACCGTCTCCTTGGTACGTCCGTTACCGGCCAAGTCTTATACATACTTGCTGGTACATTGAAGGATATGCCGAGTATTGCCATAAGGCACTCCCGTCTACTCCTTGGTTCAAGACTCCTTGAGGTTCTTGCAAGATTGGAGGGCCGGCGAGGTCCTCGGTTGCAAGGAATCCGCCTGATTAGCCATACCTGTCGCTCAAGCGTTGGAATGTATTTCAGCCTCCGTTCCTCGCAGCTTTTCTTGAATGCCTATTCTTGCCCCCGCAGGGCCTCCCGAAGCCTCTCTTGTTCCTCTCTTATGAGCGTCTGCTCTTCACGAATTCTCTGTTCAACCTCTCTTTCCACCTGTTCCTTCCTCTGCTCCTCCTCTATCATCGCGAGGGTGCGTTGAACCACATCTTGAAAGATCTTTGGTGGGAGCGACAGGTTTTGGTGCCTCTGCAGGGCACTTGTGTCTGCTGACCAAGGATTAGAGAGGCTGAACTGTCTATCCTGTTCTTCTTGATGAGTCCAGCCCTCTAGTATCTCCATTCTTCTCAGGGCTTCAGGGGGTAACTCGAGTTTCCTCCTTGCTGAAGGGTCTTCTCTTGTCGTCCTCCCTTTCTCTTCCTTTCTTGGGGTAAAGACCGGAGTCTGTGGAGTTCCTGGGGGTACATCTAGACTTCACCATCAGATGTTGGTAGCCCCTTTCATCCTCATTCTGACATAGCGGTCTCTAATGACTTCACTCTCGCCCTCGGACTTGGCTTCTCCCTCTGTGAGCTGTCGTCATACCTCTTCATCACCAAGAGTCGCCATCAACCCCTTCAAATTATCAGATACGGTTTGTTGCCATGCTCGACTGCTGATGAACTCAGGCTCTTCACAGATTTTGCTGTTGAACTTCTCCCAACTCTCCGGTGAACAGGTCCCATGGACTTGGTACCAGTAGGCTTGAAGCCTCATCGAAGTGAGCAACACCATCGCTGCTTCGCCCATAAGTTGTATTCTTCGTATTGCGAAGGATTCCTCTGTATTCGAGTTATCCATCTCGAAGAAATTCTTTCAATTCTCCCAATCTCAGCGACTCTTTAAACTCGAGTTATTCAGTCACTCGGGATCAGATATTTTAATGGAGTGTCTCTCGAGTGCGGGGGTTGAGCACCACTGCAGAATTTTCCAGGGAAGAAATTTTATTTCTCCTCAAATTCCCTCCGATGCGTTTGCTGTTGCTGAAACGCAGCTCGGCAGTCCTTTGTTGCTGAGGTCAATGAAGCTGACCTTATCGTCAACTGTCCTCAACGTCCCACGATGATTTTCTCGAAGATATGCCCAATATTTTTACGAGAGAGAGTTAGAAAGCTTTATCTCGTTTTAAAATTCCACAAAGGCTCGAAAATTAATTTAATCCATTGGATATTCTATTTTATTAATTTTTAACTCCTATTTCTTCCTGAATGTTTGATACTCGGGTCCCGTCACAGTGGCAATTATCTTCGGGTCTAAATTATTCACGGCGGAAAAATGAAATATTTTCTAATCATGTAATTCCACGGTTTTTTTACGTGATGTTGCCCCACGCCACCAGTGATCCCCGATTTCAATTTGTTCGATGCCGGGTGTGAGATCTGTGGAAATTATGAGCGGTGGACGAGATAAAAACGGATTCTAACGGGTGCGGGAGAAGGTCCACAAATCACTACACGTACACGTTGGTCACAAAAGTCAATTTAATTATAAAAGTGAAATATTTACACGTGCTAACTTTAACGTAACTATTGAGATGGTCAAAACAAATGCATGGATCACAAGATTATTAAAATAAATGCGGTTCACAGAATTTAAATAGCGCAGAGTAATTAGTTCTTAGAACTTGAGCAAAATAGTGACTTCGCGGAAAAGTGATATACACTGTACGATGGCCGATATGCAAATGAGGGCGATTGAAAGACCGCAAGGTGGTAGGTGTCGATCATCGTGGGTCCAAACGTGCCCCAATTTAAATGAGGGTGTTCGCTGGACACCTGCCCATCAAGTGGCGCCTCAGGTGTCGGACGTGAGAGGCCACTGGTCAGTTGAGTCGGTTGCGCAGGTCAGTTAGGAGAAGCCATGCAAGCATACCAGAGGAGCGAGTATGCGTGAGGAAAACAATTTGGTGGAAAACCGAACACAATTATGGCAAAAAACTCGAACAAAGTTATCAAAAAAATCAATTTTTATTCCGAATTACCAAAAATGCTTTTAGATATATTTTTTTATTTTATTGTTTAATTTTCATTAGGATTTTCTAAGCCCTCAATTCCCAAGCACAAATCCCCACAAAGGATGCCAATTGTGACGGACTGATCGTTTAGGGCTCAAGGCCACATCACAAGATTTATTTACTCTTATCACAATAATTATTATTTGATTAATCACAATAATTATTTGACACACTCCAGATTATTTACAACTTTCAAGACTCTTTTATTCGTCAACTGAAGGGTGTTATTTTAATCCAAAGGGGTGCAGTAGGGATTGAAAAAGGGAAGATTTCGATCACTTTCGAGAATTTTGTCATAAAATTCTATCAATTCGATTACCAAAAAATTGGCGAACGCCGACTTTAACAAACCATAATCTGATTATCAATCTGATTTAACGTGTCTTCTAAATCTCTCTCGTTTCACTCGAGTATTATTGGAAAAAGGGAGACAGGTTCTCCAGAGGTAATTCAAATCTACGTGTTACCTTGAATGATCCTGAGTTCAACCTCGAACTCGTCTTCTGGATCGTCGATGATCCCTCGATATTAGACAGCAGACCGCCTTCGCCGGTCACTGGCTCGAGCCTTATCCTCCTCACTGATTTTATCTACCTCGGACTGAGGATTTTTTGCTCGTTTCAATTAATAAATTTACAACGATTCCGACATCGGATTCACAACACGTGTTTTCTTCTCGACAGCTCACACCAGAGAGAGAGCGTGGTGCATTTTTCGCACTTCCCCAGCTCCTCATGGCGACACTCGTCATCTGAGATATTTATTTTCTTCCCAGGACGACAGGTGGCACCCCAGGTATCAAAAGTGACAGCCGGCGGCGAATTTCGTAAAAACACCCCTCGTCATAGTATGTGTGTATGTATGTATGTATGTATGTTTTTTTTCCTTTCGAGGTCTTGGGGCAAATGTACCTAACCGCACGATAGTTGAGAGTAACATGGCAGGTACTGCTACACCCTGTGTCGGGCCCTCACCCACTAAACCACTTGACCCCGGGAATTCGTCGACCCTACTTTCCCTCGCGGCACCAACGTTAATTATTACTTCGCGAGGGAAGTCTCAGCTATTTGCTCTTCCACCATGACTTAATTCAATGTACGTCCTCCTGCCTCACTGACAAGGAACACTAGGGAGGTGTTCCCCTCCGATTTCGATGAAACTCATATATATTGTAGAGGACTCGAAACTAAGCGAAACGTATTTTTTTTATCGGCGGATACGCAGTTTTAAGGAGGGAAACCATGGTCAGAAAGTGACCACTTTTGGGGTGATTTTCAATTCCACCTATAAGAAGGGAATTTTGTTAAATGTTCATTATGGGAATAAATAGCTCGTGAGGAATTATGAAAATCACAATTGATAGTTCCTCCGGAGGTTGAAATTTAGGGGGTAAACTACCCCTGTAAAGACTTCATTTTAAAAAAAAAAAACAACTATGATTCAGAATTTTATGAAACCAACTGCGTTGGATGGAACATGGAAAAATGCGGAATACCTGTTTTAGGTTTTTCCTCAGAACGGGAGTTTTCTAGGGTGAAAAAAATAATTTCCTGGCAACATCATCCACCAAGGTGTTGGGGTTATTTATTCAATTTATCCAACTGATGAATAGCTGGGGAGGAATTATGGAAATCACAATCACTACTCACTCTGAGGTTTCAAATTTGGGGGTTAACTACCCTCATGAAAATTGTCTTTCAGAAAAAAAAAAAATATTGTTCAAATTTGCATAAAACCAATAGTATTCGAAAAAAACATGAAAGAATGCAGCTAGGAGCCGGATAGCCCAGTAGGAAGAGCACCCGATGCAAAAAAAACATGCGCAAACTGGTTTTTCATTTTTTTGCTCGAAACTGGAATTTTCAGAGACGCAAGTTTGATTTTATCGAAAACTATGAATTATTCAAAATATATATATGTATATCGGGTATTCCATGTGAACTCACCCAGGTCAAAACCCTCACCATCGCCAATCATATTGCCGATTTTTCCTGTGATTGTATATGGAAAAATATGACTTCTAAAATTTTTTCAGATTTTTTGAGACATCCTGTGGGCAGCCATGTTTTTTTTGCTAGTTTTATCTTCAAATGCCTGTAACTTCCGTAAAAATCAACCGATTTGAGTTTTTTTTACAAAATGTGCGTCTTTGAATACACTATCCATATAAAAATATGCCAATTTTTTTCAATTCGTTCTTCCATCGATTTCCTCAGAAAAACCTCAAAAATCTTCAAAAAACGAGTCGTTTTCAAAGTTGGACCCTTTTTATATTTTTAAAAAAATTTCAGTGAATATATTGGACCAAAATAAGATTTTTCACCAAAGGCCAAAGTGGGATCTCTATTAGAAAACACCACTCGGAAAGATTTATTTTTAACGAATTTTCACAAAATTACCAAATTGTTCCAGATTCGAATATAATGCAGGGATTCTTTAGGCGGTAAATTCAAATAATGCTTCTGGGTTCAAATGCGAAAAGAATTTTGAAATTTTTGAAATTTTTCATCCCGGATTCATATATTCAAATTGGAAATGATAGCCATGAAATGGGAAGCCCACTTTGGCCTTCGATGAAAAATTTTGTTTTGGTCCAATATATTCACTGAAATTTTTTGAAAAATATAAAATGGTCCAACTTTGAAAACGACTCGTTTTTTGAAGTTTTTTGAGATTTTTCTGAGAAAATCAATGGAAGAACGAATTGAAAAAAATCGGCATATTTTCATATAGAAAGTATGTTCGAAGTAGCACAATTTGTAAAAACAAAAAAAAATCAAATCGGTTGATTTTTACGGAAGTTACAGGCATTTGAAGATAAAATTTGCAAAAAAACATGGCTGCCCACAGAATGCTTCAAAAAATCTGAAAAAATTTGAGAAGTTACATTTTTCCATATACAACCACAGGAAAAATCGGCAATATGATTGGCGATCGTGAGGATTTTAACCTGGGTGAGTTCACATGGAATACCCCATATATAGTTTATTAGCGAACATAATTAGTACAGAAATGATATTCATAAAAAAAATGGTGCATGCAGAGAGACTTTCTTCACCACGAGCATCTAACTAATGCAACATTAGAACAACCATCAACTTCACATTTCGGATTAGAAGATTGTCCAAACGCAAAATCGACAGGATTATCAAATTCCTCTGGTTTTTTAGCGATGGAGCCACTCTGGAACCAAGCGTAGCGAAATAGATTTTGATACTTCGGTGATGATAATTGATTATGGACTAAAGATTGCAATTTGATCACATTATTCCGCGCATGCAAATTAATATCATGATTTAACAGAACAACCGTATCTGAAAAATGACGAACGTAATTTTTTCAAATCCTGAAGCCGTACACATTAAGAGGTTGAATTTTTTTGGTAGTTCCTTCGGGGATTAATATAGTTAATAATTCTTTATTCCAGGGAGTTGCCTATTCTACCACTTGAGAGCAATGTGCAGTCCATGAATCGATTAACAGTAGACTATTTGGTCCTACGTTTGGAAAGAATACTTCTTCCAGCCAAATTTTAAAGTGCTCTGGAATAGTTGCAATGGGATGAATATTACAATCAGTACAAATAAGTTTGTTATNAGGCATTTGAAGATAAAATTTGCAAAAAAACATGGCTGCCCACAGAATGCTTCAAAAAATCTGAAAAAATTTGAGAAGTTACATTTTTCCATATACAACCACAGGAAAAATCGGCAATATGATTGGCGATCGTGAGGATTTTAACCTGGGTGAGTTCACATGGAATACCCCATATATAGTTTATTAGCGAACATAATTAGTACAGAAATGATATTCATAAAAAAAATGGTGCATGCAGAGAGACTTTCTTCACCACGAGCATCTAACTAATGCAACATTAGAACAACCATCAACTTCACATTTCGGATTAGAAGATTGTCCAAACGCAAAATCGACAGGATTATCAAATTCCTCTGGTTTTTTAGCGATGGAGCCACTCTGGAACCAAGCGTAGCGAAATAGATTTTGATACTTCGGTGATGATAATTGATTATGGACTAAAGATTGCAATTTGATCACATTATTCCGCGCATGCAAATTAATATCATGATTTAACAGAACAACCGTATCTGAAAAATGACGAACGTAATTTTTTCAAATCCTGAAGCCGTACACATTAAGAGGTTGAATTTTTTTGGTAGTTCCTTCGGGGATTAATATAGTTAATAATTCTTTATTCCAGGGAGTTGCCTATTCTACCACTTGAGAGCAATGTGCAGTCCATGAATCGATTAACAGTAGACTATTTGGTCCTACGTTTGGAAAGAATACTTCTTCCAGCCAAATTTTAAAGTGCTCTGGAATAGTTGCAATGGGATGAATATTACAATCAGTACAAATAAGTTTGTTATATCTTAAGTTTGAAATATCGTCTTACCAGACGTCAATTTCCCTGACTTTGAAGCCGTTATGTAAACATTAGAAGGTCTGAATAGATTCTCCTGAACCCTTAGACCAAACGTTCTGGAAGGTTTCTTGTAAACAATGAAGAGAGGTGACAATAATTTTCCATCTGCTGATATGGTGGGTTGTATGGTATATGTGTGTCGTTGATGTTACAGATTGTACAATGCATGAGACTTCTTTAGACCCCTCTTCCGCCAAAGTTCGCCCCGAATGCGTTTCCAATTGGAAACCACTCTGATTAGAATTATAGATGTTTTGCAAGCCATAAATCTCAAAATATGGTTTGATCTGTTGCAGGAATTCATCCGCTATTTTTTGTAAATCTTTTTGATTTTCCATTGTTTTACGTGTGACGAATTAAGTAATCTTGCGAGATGTGATACGACGAGCTCTTTTGAAGTAATATAGCCACCATGCCGAGGCCTTGAAACGAATATCTTGATATCCAATATCTCGTTGAGCTTGCAGAGCCCATCTTCGTAGGTCGGCATCATGAACAATTAGCCCCGCATCGATAGCATTTTTCATATTTTTCAACGTGTACTCTGATATACGTTTCAACTTTTCCATATAAGTTCCTCCTTTATTGACTTGATGTGCCTAACGACGTAATTGCTGGACCGATTTCACTCTTTTGTATTTATTGCAAACAGTTTTTATAGACAGATTTTTCTTTGTTTTTGCACTCCTCCAGTATTCGACTGCTCTTTTTTTATAGTCATAATCTACAAGTTCGTCATCCTCTGAACAACTATCAGATGATTCTTTATGATGTGGTTGGAATTCTGTATCCTCAATTGGTATCATTTCGATGTCTTGGTATGGCTCTTGGAAATCAAGAGTTGATTCTTCAGTAATTTCCACCCCATTATATTCCTCCTTAGTTCGTTGCAATATATTCTCGAAATGAGTTGCCAATTCTCGTTCTTCATTAGTCACAGGGGTTTCGCCAAGATTCAGCACTTCAAATGTTGCCATGAGCATCTTAATAACGTTTATAGGATTTAATCTCATGATGGAAAGAATTCGGAATGTACGATTAACAAGAGACAGTTTTGCCGTGATGTGTTTACGTAAACTGAACGCTGCGCAAAATGGAAGTGAATAATATTCAGGGTTATCAATAATACATGATTACTGCATGATGGATTACCTAGTTTTGGATATAGGTGACGCATGCACGGCTATTTGTATTTTGTTTGGATTTATTATCGCTTTCAGCAGTGTGTTATCATCACATATATACTATAATAATGAAGTCTCTTAGAACCATTACCCCGGTTCCTCCGACATATGAAAAAAACAAGTTCAATCATTCGTTGAACGATGTGGAAAAATTGCGATTATTTAGCAAATTTTTTTTCGTACTCGTCACTGCTTTTTCTTCAAATATAACCACCCTGTTGCTGTAGCTGAAGAAAAAGGAAATTTTGTTCCAGAGAATCTTTTCTTTGATCTATTTTTATCGTTATTCGTTTATCGCCGAATTTTGGAAAAATATCATTTTCACGTGCGGATTATTGAAATCAAAATTGAGGCTTGGGATACCTGGAATCCAATTTTATTCTTTCATAGAAAGGGATACTGTATTATTTCATATCTCTTCCGATGCAATCATTTCCGTGAAAGCCAATAGTTGTTTGATAAAAAAATATTATTTCGCGGGGGTAATTATCCCGTCAACTTCAACCCCGAGAAGAACTATTATTGGATATTTTCATGATTTCTCATAAGCTATAAATTACCTCAATGGAATGAATAAATAACCCCACCACCTTGGTGGATGATGTTGCCAGGAAATTATTTTTTTCACCCTAGAAAACTCCAGTTCTGTGGAAAAACTAAAAACAGGACTTCCGCATTTTTCCATGTTCCATCCAAGGCAGTTGGTTTCATAAAATTCTGAATCATAGTTTTTTTTTTTTTT
>NW_021681162.1:120801-121310 GCF_001412515.2 Diachasma alloeum
CCTCCCCAGCTATTCATCAGTTGGATAAATTGAATAAATAACCCCACCACCTTGGTGGATGATGTTGCCGGGAAATTATTTTTTTCACCCTAGAATACTCCAGTTCTGGGGAAAAACCAAAAACAGATATTCCGCATTTTTCCATGTTCCATCCAAGGCAGTTGGTTTCATAAAATTCTGAATCATAGTTTTTTTTTTTTTTGAAAAATGAAGTCTTGACAGGGGTAGTTTACCCTCCAAATTTCAACCACCGGAGGAACTATCAAGTGTGATTTTCATAATTCCTCACGAGGAATTTATTCCCTCAATGAACATTTACAAAAATTCCCTTCTTATAGGTGGAATTGAAAAATCACCCCCAAAAGTGGTCACCTTCTGACCATGGTTTCCCCCCTTAAAACTGCGTATCCGCCGATGAAAAAAAATACGTGTCGCTTAGTTTCGAGTCCTCTACAACATATATGAGTTTCATCGAAATCGGAGGGGAACACCTTCCTAGTGTTCCTTGT
>NW_021681162.1:121538-129254 GCF_001412515.2 Diachasma alloeum
ATGATCCTGAAGTTATGTACATATACATTTTTAATCAATTATTTATCGATTGTGACTCTATTAACTGTAAAAACTCATTGAAAACCCTAAGAAGCTATTGATATTGGCGTTTGCAGCATGAGCATTAAGTAAAAAAATAATCCAGCCGCTTGGTGAGATTTATTAAGATGAATCATTTTTTGTATTTGTGAATTTTACTAATTATGCTTGAATACCGAACTAGAAACCATCAGCCCTCAATGAATATCAAATAAGCTTGATGAGCATTTATTCATTTGTCTATTTTTTAATAAATTGGAGATATTTTTAAAGTTTTGATTTTTTTGGACGAGTATATCTCTTGATTTTTTTAGTTTGCAAAAATAAAATCCAATGATATTCAATAGTGGTGTCATTCCAGAGAAGAGCATTTTTCAACAACTTTTGAAAATGATAATAATTATTTTTTAAATAATTTTTTAAATTTCTGTCATGTATAAGCATCGTCCTGTCACTTGTGGGTTGTTGTAAACGTAAAAAATGCAATCTTTATACATTTCTCGGGAAGAGCATTTTTGCGGATATTACAGTAACATAATGGTTACACTAAATATTGATAATTCAATATTTGGGGCGAGTACAACACCACACATGATCGTTATTTCGATCTGAAACTTAGTGAAACTAACAATTAGACGATTCTTATGGTGAGCATTTTCTATTTTTTCCAATTTCATTATTAAAATAACATTGTTTAATTCTTGAAAAATTAAATTCTCATTCATGAACACAAACGGCTTTTATTTATTATTAGTCTAGGAATTACATTATATTATACGTTTAACATTTGAAAATCACAGAAATGTTTACGTATTAGCATAAATTACAAATATATACATCATAAGTAAATTAATAAACAATCATCAGTCTTTCCATAATTTGAGAATTATGATTCCTCAAACTCTAATCCGATCTTGTTCTATACAGTAGCTACTATGACTTTAGAATTTTTATCATTTTATAGTTACGCGACAGATCACACTTAATTTTCATCATCAACATGGATCACATATGTCTAGATGGAAATTAATCTCATTTTTTGGTCTTTTTTAGAATAATGACTTGATCTAATCTAATGCAATCTTTATCTAATAATCTCATTATTTTCAGTCTGTACATGAATACTTTATTTCGCGTCGTCTGGGAGTCCCAGGTTTTCGATTCTTAATAACATATTACAATCCATTCTTCCATTGAGAGCATAAATCACAGGTGTAAAGGTAAAAGTTACTTTCGATTTCTTTTTTAGTCTTCTTTAAATGCGTCAAGCAACCAATGTGAGTCTGTTTCTTACAAGCACTACAGATAACCCACGTTTGTGCACGCCTTGACTCCCCTCGGCCACATTGAAGACATCGTAATTTAGTATCTGTGGACCAGTCAAGACAATTCATGATCCATTCTTCTCGTGCCACATTAGGATCGAAAGACAAGTCAAAGATTAAATCATATTTGCTTAATATGTGAGTCATAAAGTAAAGAATGAAAATACCGCAATTGTAATTATCACGTTGAGTAGGATATTGACAGATTTTCGCTTTCCATTGTGCATCTGATTCATCAGGGTAAACTATATTCCATATTTCAGCAAACCTAGAATGGAATGGAGATTCAAGAGTTGTGTGAGGCTTTGCGCCTGAATCAAGAACATATGTACATTTTCCCTTTACGTCTGCAAATAAACATACCCAATGAGAGTTACTAATATTGAGTGGTAAACAAATTCCGTCAGAACTATTCCACTCTGATTCACAGCGTGCAATTATCTCATCATTTATCGCCTTAGGCTTATGGTCTCTGAAAAATTGCCCCCAGATTTCACTCTCATAATAGACGTAAGTGTTATTAAACACTCCATAATTTTCAAAAGCTCTATAGCAATAATCAATTGTTTGTGAAAAAAGCCACATTGATGAACTCGGTTGATTTAAATATAAACGACTGTAATCGTCATGGTAAAAATATTGCCAATTATCAAATTTTGAGCTTTTCATTGGAGTAGGAACAACCGCCACGAAACCAGATCGAGGCGTCGTACCCCTTGGACTAAAATAATATTTCGCGGTTGCGATGCAGCTATTAGGATATGACTTCAACGTTTTTCGTTCATTGTCAGACTGAATATTTTTTATTTGAGTTAAATCCGCGTGCCGTCTCGAATTTCGCGGCTGCTTGTTGTTCTTACTCCATAATTCTTCTGATTTCACGTTATCAGGTTCATTAATTTTCTTCCTCTTCCTACTGTTAACGTGCTGCTGTGGCTTTTTCAATGACACTTCTTTTAAAATAGACTTCACTGTATTAGAAATTTCGTCAATGGCTCTTCCCGCTTTCAGATAGACTTTATGTTGTAGAGTCGACTCTTTCAAAATTTTCATGTAATTTTCGGCAGATGCATTACACAAATGTTTTTTATCCCTAGATTTTACTAGCAAACTTGACCACATTGGAGCATAAGCTAACAGATTGTTGAGGAGATATTTTGAAACTGCATCTGAGTGAAAATTATTGTTTTCTTGACTTTCATCGATGTTGCCATTCAATTTAGTTTTCAATTCATCGAATAATAATTGAAATTCTTTATACCACGGGCTGGAAGCATAAATAGGTTTTTCTGGTGTCATCTCAGTAACATTTATGATCTCTTTGTAATCTTTCAATGATTTATCAACTTCTTCGTTCTTTATACCAGGACAACATTCTGCGAGTACTGTCAGTGCTTCAGAAACTTCCGCATTTTTCTTTTTCGCAATTAAAACTGTAGCTACATCTCGTACACGTGAACGTAATTCGATTATTGAACGGCAATGGACTAGAACTGACATTGCTTCCATCAATGCCGAATGTTCTACAGTTTTCTCCATGATATCATATTTACGTAAAAAACTAGAGATCATATGCATGAAATGTGCATAATAAAACTGTACCCTAACTAAATTGAAAGGCTCACCATTTTCCAAATGTTTATAGGCTGAGGTAAGATATCCTAGGACAGTAGTGTCATTCCGTGCGGCCATGATAGCATTGCCATTTGCCCATGCCCAATCAATGACAATAGTCTCGAAAACTGGCCAGCGCAAACCGTTATTGGTCCATAAATCTCGGAAAAATCTCAAAAAATCGCGATATGTGATTGTGTCATGAGCATTGGAAATCATTTGTAAGACGGGAACTAATTTATGATCTCTGTTGACTATACCGGAAGTAATGTAGATTTTTTTCGAACGGGGATATGGCTTTCTAATGACTATTCCCGTAGAATCGAAATGAATTGTGCCACCTGAAATGCTTTTAAGGAATAGAATTTGTTCATCGCAGCCTAGGTAAATTGTGAAAGGTGTGACAAATCTAAGTATAAATGGATGTTGTGCACCGTCAATCTCCAGCGTTCGTTTGATGATGTGAAGGGTGTCGTTTTCATCCCTGTCGTTCATCCCAAATTCCTCAGAACGTGCCTTTGCATAGACATTTTCAGATCGTGTCTTCATATAATTATTATGTTCCAATGCTAACTTCATATCCATTTGGGCGTAGGCTCTCCCACGAACTCTACTAGGAACTTAGTGACGCAATTCTTTTTTCAATTGGTTCCTTTCGCAACCACGTAACTGATAGGTGATTGGTAAACTATGGTTCTTAGATTTATCTAATGAAGTTTGGGGGATAACAATTTGAATTTGTACATAATCAAGAGCTGCTGTTAGAGTACCACAGAATTTGAATGGGTTTTTACACTCTGGCTGTTTGCAAAATGCGTACATGGTGAATTTGTCTTCTGATTTATGCCAGATACGGAAACCCATGAATGTAATGGAACGCGTGATGTCTGCTTGTGATGGTAAATTTGTACAAAGTACATTGTATAGCACGTCTGGAGCAATTTGACCTCTTTTTAAAATTCCTGCCGAAGATAGCTTTATCACCTTCCACAAGAAATCGTATTTCTTCCTCGTTGATCCAGAAGCTCTGATCTGCTTTGAATGTTTTGAAAATTCTCCTCCATCGGAATTGGATCCATTATCAATGTCAGACTCTGAATCCATAGATAAGGACGAGAAACTCTTGGAGATAACATCATCATCAGTTTTAGGACGATTCTTAGAATTTACATTTTGGACATTTCTTCCTCCTCTGTTCGACGTTTCCTTCAAATTCTCTTGAGCTTTTCCCAAGCCTCTGTTCCTAATTCTCTCTTTGATTATTTCAGCGAAATTATGCCGATTATTTCTCCACCAACACGATAAATTTGATCTGAGATACCTGATCACTTCACAACGTTTAAGACCCAAATATTCCGAAATTTTCTTCATCAAAGCTGCATTTCCTACTGGATTTGGCTGAAGTTGACGCAAATATTGCGTACTGTGCACGACTGCTTCGATAAGCTTATGGAAATCCACTCCCATTTTCAAGAAAACAGCAAAACTAGAAGATAATAAACCAGAAATGAATGGAATTGAATAATATCATCCATATTACGGAACTAGATGAATTACTTCGTTGAATATATTTCAATATATTATAACTCATATATTTAAAATCGATTTGTTATATTTCCATACACACTATTGAAAAATTTTGTTTGAATCGTGCCAAATTTCAGAAATTTTTATCGTGTTTCACTTCCATTCAAATTTTAGGAAATCTTGTCATTGAAAATTCAACACTTCATCACAAAATCAACAGAAACTCTAAATTTATTTCTAAAGTGAACGGAAAAAAAATTCTGGGACATATATTTTTGAATTTTCGGGATAGTAACATTGAATGCNTTTTTTTTGGGGGGGGGGGGGATTCAATGCATTTTATTGCGATATTAGCGTTGATTCCAGACAATCAGACAACTCTCACACGTAAATACTTGGAAGAAAGGTCAATCGGAATCGAATCAAGCTCATCCAAATTATACAAATGTTCCGATACGCTCCCAATATTTCCATAGGATTTAATAATACATAGATGTTCTTACCTGTAAATATCAACATAAACCACGGCAAAATCACGGAATTCGGAAAAATCTCGACTAGATTGCTTTGAATAACTTGACGCTCTTCTTACCGGGCAACGAGATACACAGTTGATTGTGTACTGTCGAAATTACTTGAAGGACATTAGTATCGACCGTGAAACCTTGATCCCCCTCCCCCCTCACCGCCGCAATTCATATTTTCCTTTATATTAAAACAAATACACGAGAAGCATCAGTGGCGGCATCACATGTTGATTTGAGTACGAATGAAAAATTCGGTTAAAGAAAATTACAACCATCTTTTCCAACTAACAGTAGAAAAAGTGGTCTTCACAAGTCTTCGGTTATCTTCGTGAATTAATTCCGGATTATAAGAAATTCATTCCCTTGCTTTATTTTATATACATTGATCAATTACTGATGATGACCATTCTCTGATTTTTGGTTAATAAGCTAAAAAAACATCAGTGAAATAAGATCGCAATGGCCGAGTGGTTAGAGCGTTAGTGCTGGTGGGGCAAGGGTCGTGGGTTCGACTCCCGGCTGCTGCACCAATTTTCTGGCGTCTTCAACTTCTCAGTATTATTGTCCAGCAGGAGTTTCGTAAAAAAGACAAGTGTGTCTGGCCAAAAGGTTTGTTCTTAGGGTAAGGCTTCTTCGCGGTCCATGGCGAATGCCGTGCAGAGAGTGGGATTGGAAAAAATCGTAAAAACCCGAAAAGGAATACGATTGACAGGAAATTTAATTCAATTAATCGGCTGACGCGCTAGTTCGTTTTCTTGAAAACGATGGACCACAAAGTCCAAATCCCACAAATTTTTTGACTCAGCAAGAATAAGTCTGCCAAGTTACATTTGATTTTTCACATGGTCAAAATAAGTGTATATTCGAAAATGGCAAAAAAAAATTTCAATAATGAAAAATGTAATTGTAATTATAAAATGTAAGAAAAAGAAAAAAATGCTCAGCTTAGGAATTGTCTGGTTGTTATTTTGATAAGATTTCATATCGAAATAGTGGTCATGGGTGGTGGTGTACTCGCGCAAACTATTGACTTATCAATATGCAATGTCATTATTATCTAAATATAATATCCCGAAAAATGCTCTTCTCGAAAAATGGATAAAGATTGAACTTCTTTCTCTTACAACGATCCTCAAGTGACAGGACGAGTTTTATACGCGACCAAAATTTCCAAAATTAATAAAAAAATGGTTATTATGGTTTTAAAAAAATTGTTAATAAATGCTCTTGTCTGGGATGACACCATTATCAAATATAATTGAATTTCTGTTTTGTAAACGAAAAACATCAAGAAATATGCTCGCCCAAAAAATCAAACATGTAACAGCACATTCCAATTATTAAAAAATGGACAAATGAATAAATGCTCGTCAAGCTTATTTGATATTCATTGAGGGCTGATGGTTTCTAGTTCGGTATTCAAGCATAATTAGTAAAATCTGCAAATACAGAAAATGGTACACCTTAATAAATTTCACTGAGTGGCAGGATTATTTTTCCACTCGATGCTCACACTACAATCGCAAATATCAATGGTTTCTTAGGGTTTTCTATGAGTTTTTACAGTTAATACAGTGACAATCAATGGACAATCGATTAAAAACGTATATGCACATAACTTCAGGATCATCTTGCAAGGGACTTAATGAAGAAGTGTGAGTCATAACCTGACAAATTGTGGAAAACCACAGGGATTACACACGATTCTGTGTAATTCAGGTTACAACCGGGAAAAGCTGCTCCGCGATATTTTCCCGTAAAGTGGCTATGTTCCCGATGTTTCACTGCTTTTTCGGTGAATGCCCTGCCACAAATATGACATGTTTTAGCTGCATTATAGGCTCGCTCCATCTCGAAAGTCAAGTTCATAAGCTCATTTCTCTGTAATTCAGCATCAACTTTTATAGCTAAAATACGTAGCTGCTCAATAAACCACTCTACACAGTCTTTTCCACGATAAATAGAGAGTTCCGATTTTGAGTTATCATAGCTACATTTCACATAAAATGCACCACTGAATGGTACACGATTTTGGTATATTTTGGTATTTACATCATTGTCATCGGACACTTTTTCCAATAAACACTCAGTATCAGCGTATACAACAAATGGAACAGTCAGTTGATTTTTGAAATTTTGAAATTTTAAATATTTTTCATCACGATGAGGAAAAATCATTCGACACTTATTGATTGATACACAATCAACCCTATGATTAGTGTAGGCCTCTTTTTGAAAAAGTGACACAAACACCTGTCACATATGAGTGTTTTACGTTTAACTTTTGAAATTTGTGTACCAACTAAACGAGACAAATTCGAGATCCATGTGTAGTGATGAATTCTTTCCTGTTCACCATCGAGGATGTCGTCTTTTTCAATCATGAGAAGGTGAATTGTTCTTTCTTCCTCATGCAGTGCGGTTGGAGGATTTCTGCTCAAGTAAAGTGGCACAATCCATTTTTTTTCTAATTCTTCGTCACTATCAATTCCATATACATTAATCGACAATTCATTCGTTTTCTCAAACTTTGGAATGTCTTTTAATTGAAGTTACCAAAGCTTTTCATGACAGTGCTGAAAGAGGGATATGAGTTTGTTTGTTGCTTATCTCGAACGTTACAGCGAGCGGCCATAATGGACCATAAGAAGCAGTAGGCATCGTCTTTATTTTGAACGTTCACG
>NW_021681162.1:129281-132914 GCF_001412515.2 Diachasma alloeum
CGAGCGGCCATAATGGACCATAAAAAGCAGTAGGCATCGTCTTTATTTTGAACGTTCACGACAGCATGTTTCTTTTTAATCCATTAAGTAGATCCACGAAGCTGGATCCTCCGCGCAATTGATTATATTTATTTATATTTATTTATTTATATTTATTTATATTTATTTATGTTCACTTCTAAATTAATTACGTCAACTAATCTCCAGCCAGAGTCTCTTTCCTGGAACTCATCCGGTTTCACTAGAAGTTTTTCTCTTATGTGTTCATCAAACTACTGCCTAATATCAGTTGAATCAAGAATTATTTCATTTTTTGTATTGAAATATTTCTCTTCTTCAATAAGATGTTCATCTCGATTGATTTCATATTTACATGTTAATACTACGTTCACTTTCAAACTTCCTTCTTGTTTCAATGCATTTTTCAAACGTACACAGAGCATTCGTCTAGCATTATCTAAAAATTTGGGTATGTCTGGATTTTTCACGTTAAAGAAAATTACACCGGTTCTCATACGACCCTCAAAAATACTTTGTAAGTCCTCCCATCGGACTCTATCAGTTAAATTACCCCGTAAATCTCCTCCTATCACTTCCAAGTTTCTGAACCTTGCATAGAACGCTTTCAGTCGTCCTAACATGTAAGTTAAACGTCTTTTCTCACTATGACTCGCACTCCCCTTCAATTATGCATTAATTTCTTTCGATTGTCCTCTGATATGATTAAGCCATTGTTGAATTTCCCTTGGTCTCCTATTCGTTTTCACTATTTCATACGCATCTTTTACACGCGTTAGGATCCATGTTGTTCATGATAAAGACACTAAAGAGCTAGCGGAAAATCAAGGTGAAATTTGTTTATATAGATACATATGTGAGTGTGCCTACGCTTGTACACTCTGTAAAATCTTACGTGATTGGTTGAAAAAGAATCATGTGACTCATTGGAAAATTATTAACAAAATAGCAACATTTTTTGTTCGTGGGAAAAAAAAATAGCTGAAAAATATCTTGGCTAACATTTAATCTTTGCGGCGCGATAGGACATCAAAGGATCCGAAAACTCAGCTCCAGTTTGTCAAACATCATGTTCTTAGGGTTGTGAGTACAACATGCGTTCCCAGGTAAATCGAAAAAGTCTATGTAAACAAAAGATTGCGTTCGGACATCTTCCAATGCATTTCCATTCTTATCGATTTGCAGCAGATGGAGATTTTTCGGAAACTCCTCCTACTACAACGTGTAAAATTTGTCGACGACTATGCCAAATCGGTGGGGGTACCTAAGTTTTTGAATGACTGATCCTCTGTCTTTGCAGATATACATACTCCCTCCCCTTCTGAACTCTTCTTTTTAGAATAAATATTTACATATTGATATCGTTATCAACAACAATTTCACACGAAGGGGGGGGGCAAACGAGAAAGTACCGGAAAACTCTAGTTCAGACATGTCAAGTGGAGCCAGGTGTCAATGTTTGAAGAGGAAGAGGAGCCCCTTCTATGATTTCTACAGCAGCGAATTAGTTAACCCTTTCACCCCTCGCGGCAGCGTACTGAGAAGTTCGGGTATACTAATTGATTTATTAATTAATCGATCCTCGAATTTAGCCGTGATTTGCGGAATTAATCTGTGAATCAAACCGCGACCTGCGAATTAATTAGCCCCTTCACTCACCCCCTCGCGGGGTAGATTGACTAGGTCACTGAGAAGTTCATTTGTAACGCAAAACCGCGAATTAAATTGATTAACCAACGAATTAAATAACCCTTTCATCACTTCGAGGGAAAAAATCGCGAATTAATTAATCAAACCGCGAATTAAACCGCGCCCCCGCGAATTAATCAACCCTCCACCCACCCACTTTCATCTGCCCCCCCTACTGGGCCCCAACGACCAGGTCGACGCCAAAAACGTTGCCCCAGAACCTACTAATGAATCGATAATTAATTAATTAATTAATTAATCAATAATTAAATCAATCAATAATTAAATAATTAGCGCGGATTAATCAACCCTTCCACCCACCCACCCACTTTCATTTGACCCCCCTACTGGACCCCAGCGACGAGGTCGACGCCAAAAACGTTGCGCCAGAACCTACTAATGAATTGATAATTAATTAATTAATTGATTAATCAATAATTAAATCAATCAATAATTAATTAATTAGCGTGGATTAACTAACCCTTCCACCCACTCACCCAATTTCATCTGACCCCCAACGACCAGGTGGACGCCAAAAACATTGCCCCAGAACTCGCATAATTACACTACTTCTACATACTGTTACCAAAGGGATAAACATGACATTTGAGAATTATTACACATTGTTGGTTGAGATAGAAGCAGTTTTAAACTCTCGTCCACTCACTCCACAGTCCAGTGATCCCAAGGATTTACTGGCTCACACTCTTGCCCACTTCCTTGTGGGTGATTCATTGGTTCTGCCTACTGAATATAATTTTTTGGAAACGCCAGCCAACACTGTCATGCTGGCAACACATACTCAAAGTACGCCAGCATTTCTGGTCCAGATGGCACCGAGAATATCTCCAAAAACTTCAACGTAGAACTAATTGGAGTTCTCATGGTAACAATGTTGAGATTGTGTAATGATACAACGGTTTAGGCCTTCGCGCCTTCAAGTATTTTCGGAAATACCCAAATAAGGCGCCACGTTCAATCGACCGGGTGTCACACCAGTGATAATCGCACGAGCTCTCTCTCGCTACTCGGACACTGACAAGTACGGATCGTACAAAATTCTATATTGTATTCGTTCGGGTAGTCTGAGCCTTTGATTTGTCTTTATTTTGATATGTTTAACTTGTCAGAGCTATAATAAATATTTCTAGTGTGCACACTTTCTATCTAATATTTGGAATCGAAAATAATTAACGGATAAAACTGTTAAGTATGGATGAATGAGTGAAATGTATACGAGGTAAGCGTTGAAATTTAGTCTGTATACAATCAATGCAAATAGTAGAACGTTATATGACAAACAAAATAATCTTTCCTTGTGATAATTACATTTTGACAAGAATTACCGAACTGAAATATTTAATAAATGAGAAACTAATTTTATATGACGTTACATCTGCTTGATTTATTTGCTCTGTATTAAAACTGAAATTACTCTATAATACTATAATTGGTACCTTGGATTTGCTAAGAGAGGAGAACTTGCCGAGTTTTCAATGGGCCCTTGGTAGAGTGGTGGAGGTCCACCCTGGAGTAGACAACGTCGTAAGAGTAGTGACTGTCCGCACTGCTCGTGGTCTGTTCAAACGTGCTACTAGGAACGTTTGCCCATTGCCTGTGGTCGAGGCTGACTAAATACTTGACAACTAAACAAGCTACTTGATTTGATATCCAAACTTTTATGTCGTGGCTTGAGAGAGAGTTTATATTATTTTAGTTCAATGAAAATAAGTAGTTCGAGTCATTTTCAATGAATAATATTTAAAATTTCAGATAATTTCAAAATCAAAGATTCTGAGTTATATTGAGTCACTTGCTTGAAATGCAAGAAATAATGTTAATGAAGGAAACTTTAATAATGTTAATGTCTTTGCCAATATATGAGATTTGTTGAACATTCTTCTCTCAACGGGGGGGGGGGGGGGG